>NC_133650.1:6157905-6457905 GCF_009905375.1 Apium graveolens | reverse complement strand
TGGGGGATTCATGAGTTTTTACTGAAGATCCCATGGACACTTCTAATGCACCTTCATGTGTAAAATAGTCTTCACAGACTGAAATGTTTAAGGGTAGTACTCCTGAGGGGGAGCTACCTAAATCCTCTCCAATTCAATTGGAGGTTCCTCATGTAGGGACAACTCCCCTCACAACTATAGCAGAAACTGCCTTGGTAGTTGAAGCTACAAGTACAATTGCCCATGATCCTGTCATAGGGGAGGCAAGTATAGCACATTCAAGTGTCAGTGTGTTGCAAGACACAAAAGGGTTTGAGGCTGGTGTACATGAAAGTAACCCAGTCAAATCCCCTCCAATTCAATTGGAGGTTCCCACTATAAGTGGAGGATAACACACTGTTAAAACCACAGAGCAATCTGTGAGTCGAACTGTGATTTCAGTCACAGGTGTTTCTGAACCATCCTCCCCACAACCTTAAATTCTCTCTCAGTGTATGCAAGAATCTGGCTCTCAACCAACTTCTGTAGATGATCTACTAGTGGAGCAGATTTCTGGATTGGCCAACATCTCTCAGCATCTTCTGACTTCTGACATGAGCAATCAAAATGATCAAGCTATCATGCTTACATACAATGAAGAAGTTGAGAAGCAGAATGAGAAAATTGTAAATGATGCAGAGCAAGATGGAAATGTGGATGCATGGCTATCTGATGACTTTGTATTGGAAATGGATCAAGTCTTGGCCATATTCAGGGAACAGTATGTTACTATCCTTGGAAGCAATGTAAAGGCCTTGACTCCACAAGAAGTATATGATGCAGTTACAGAAGTGCATAAAGCTCAACTCAAGGCTTTTCACCTTTTTGGTAAAGCTCTTGAAGTCAAATTGACGGTCATGAAGATAGGATCAGGAAGATGGTGAGGGAAAAGATGGATGAACTCATTCCCTCTCAAACTGAGATCAAAAATCAATTCAAACACTTCTCAGACCAAATGTCCAGATATGATCTCAGTGGGGTAGATAAAGGCATGACACAACTGAAGGACTCCTTTGTTGCCTTGCACAAGCAAGTTCAAAATCATATCCCTAACTCTAATGATACAAGGTTGAAGTTAGATCAGATGCACACTGCAAGATACACACCTTCTCCCTTGGTCATGAATGAAATTCAAAAATTTGTGCAAGCTACATTAGGGTCCTCTACTGTTGTCTCTAAATCAAGCTCCCATCAACCTGCATCTACATCAACAAATCTACAGATTCAATCTTTACAAGGTCAAGTCACTACATTGCAAGACTCCAACTCTTCTCTCACTGCACAAGTTCAGGCCTTGACATCTCTTGTCAAGAGCCAACAAACAGATATTCAAACCTTGGTGGACTCCCATAAGCATCTTCAAATGCAAAATTATATAGCTCTGGGAGCCATCATGGCCAAACTCAACATACCACTACCTTCTCTACCTGAACAAGTAAGGCCTAAAATTTCTACTCCCCTCCTCATGCCTGTCAACAAGACTATGGGGGATATAGAGGCTAGATTGGCCAATCATGGTCATCTCAACAACAAGTCCAGGGTGCTGAAAAGAACTTGTTTAAAGAAGTTGATCTTGACATGAAGAGACTTATTAGGGCTGCTGAAGGACCTAGTCTAAGTAGAGAGTTTGATGAACTACTCAAAGCCTTAAAAGCTTCTCTTAACAACAACCGCTTCACATACAAAAAGGCCCTGGACAAGACAATTAATTTCATAAGAGTGATCATGGTCAATCAGGACAACATTTTGCACAAGAGAATAGTGATCAATGCAAATGACTCAGGGACAGACAGATGCATGCAGGTGTCCCTCAATTACCTTGTCTCAAGGAGGGCATCTGAGTTAGATATCTTCATCAGCAAATTTAAAGTTATAACTCGTGAAGATACCATGCTATTAACTGATTTGAGAGATGCTCAAGTGGCTGCCTTTCCTGAAGCATATCTACATCCAAGCAAGGGTATAGCATACATCTGTCCAAACACCAAACAATTCAAACATTTTAATATTCCCAAACAGTGTGTCATGAGTAACAAGAAGCTTATCGTGATCCTTGGAACTGGTTTAAAAACCAAGAAGAACAAGAACAATGATGATATGGAAATGATAAAGCTACTGAGGAGATATCTGGATAATGCAGAAGCCAACTTGCCCAAAACACAGATCAACAAGGATGATTTGGATGATGATGAGCAGAAGAAAGATGATCAAAATCCTTCTGGCTCAAATCCAAGTCAATCCATTAAGCCATCTGGAAGAAAGAGTGGGGAGAAGAAGAAGGAGGATGACAAGAAAGATGAAGAAAAGAAGAGAAGAAGTGAGAGGAGAAGCAAAAAGCTTCATGATGGCTCAGAACCACATCAAACCCTAAAAATCCAAACACAACTAGCTCAAATCTCAGCTCAACCTAAAACATCAACCGTCTCAAACATCAAACCACCTCAAACCTCAAAGCCAAAATTTATGTACAAACAAACAGCCAACTTCTTCCTAAAAATTCCAATCACCTCAAGCCAAACTAATCTCAAGAAAATGACAACCCTACCTTTAGCCAAACCTTCACTAAAATTCAAGCACAAATCTGTTGGGAGAAAATCTAAGATATTCAAGTCTACAAAGAAAGAATAATTCACTGAAAGGGCCACCTGAAATTACTTTAAAGAGTCTGAATTTCTACCTCTAAATTTGTGCACCTCAGATGAAGACTATTTCCAACATCTAGCTGAGGAAATTGTTAGAGTCTGTGTTGTATGCCTGAGAGAAGTTAGAATTTATTTTGAAGATGGGACTTTCACTTTTCTCGGCAATGGCATAATGGATTCTTTATCTCCAACATAAATTAAAAGAGTGATAAGTTTGTTGAAGGATAAGGATACTGCTACAAGGGCATGAAGATTAGTTTTAGCTGAATGGTTGATTGAAAGGGAGGAAACAAAGAAAAGAAATGAGGTTGAAGATGAAGAAAGAAGAAAAAGGTATGATGAGGAGATTGAGATGTACATAAAAAGATCTGAAGAGTTGAAAGCAAAAGGAATGAGAAGAATCTCCAAAGATGGAAGATTTCTAAACATCAAAGCTGGTGGATTCTCAAGATTCAGCATAAAATTTCTAGACAGTGGTTATTCTAAAGCAGCAAGACAAAAACTTATAGAAGCTCTAAGTGGAACACCTATTATAGAACAACTTGAACTTCTTGACCACTTAAAGGATCAACTTAGAAAAGAAGCAGACACAAAAACTGTCTTTACCTGATACTTGTAACCATTGAATCTTGTAAATATTATGATTGAACAAAAGTTGTAATTTCATCAAGCTTTGTGTATATATATTATTTTCCATCATTTTAAACTTGGGGTTAGTCTTGTTAACATGCATGAATTTGTGTTAAGCAATCTTCTCATAAATTGGGGGAGATTGTTGTATAAGACATGCCTGTACCTTAACAAGTCTAAGATAATTTATCAACCCTAAGTAAGTTGTATTGTTATCTTAGTTTGTATTTGTACTTGTAACGCTTAAAGTCTGTAATAATGCAAAGGAGCAGACTAGAGTCTTTTTCCTGAAATAGTATCAAGCCTAAGGATTCTATCTGGAAGAAGATCAAGATAATCATGCCTCAGAAGAATTTTGAAGAAGCTTGAAGTTGAATAAATCTGTTTGGATAAAAATACTCTATTTCAAGATCTCTACAAGTCACAGATTAGTGTTATAGAGAAGTCATTCGAGAACTTCAAATGACTAATCTAGAAGTCAGGAAAGCTACTAGAGAACTCAGAGAGATATCGACAAGTCGAGAAGACATGAAGGTTGGAGATATCGACAAGTCATTTCTTCACTAGAGAACTCAGAGTTATCGACAAGTCTACATTTATTAGAGAACTCTGAGTTATTGATAAGTCAAAGTCCACTAGAGAACTCAGAGATATTGTTATTCCTAGAAGACTAACAATGAGATTTACAGAAGGGGGGTTGAATGTAAATCTCAAAACTTTTTCAAGTTTTGAGCAGTTTATAAAGTTGTGTGTTCAAGAAGAACAAGTGTGTGAATTGCTTTAAGCTAATACAGACAGATATATATTCAAGCACAAATGTAAAGAACACAACAGACCTTAAAAACTTTTCTGGTGGATTTGTTGTTCCACCAGAGATGGTATATTAGAAAATCTGTGTTCAACAATGTTGATCACAGCTGCATCCTAGTACAAACTAGATGAATTTTCTCTCAAGATATTTCTTAACAGCTCTGGAAAAATCTATCTAATTACTAGCTTCTTCTTGGTTTATATATATTACCAAGTGTACAAGTGAAAAACAATATAAAATTACAATAGTAAAATAAGTTCTTCACTTGCTTCTTTTCCTGTTCACTCAAGTACTTTGTTGACTATTGCAACTTTGTACAAAAGAAGAACGGCTGCTTTTTCTGTTGATCCTGAAATTCGGCTACCACATCTCAGTTTTCTCTGTCAACCCACGTGCCTCTGCTTGTAGGTACAACTACCACTTATCAACGGCTGATTAGCAGAACATCCGTTGAAGCTTTCATCCGTTGATGACTTCATCCGTTGAAGGATGTTATCCGTTGAAGCTTTCATCCGTTGATGCTCTCATCCGTTGAAGGATGTTATCCGTTGAAGCTTTAGAGACATCCGTTGAAGCTTAGCTTCTCATCCGTTGAAGGTCTTTTAAGTCATCCGTTGATACCACTTCATTTATACAAAATTACAAGGCATGAAATATTTACAATTGGCCTTCCTATCTGCATATCATCTAGTAGTCAACATGACTCATAGTTTCTCTCAACTTCTAAGAATTACAATTTTAAATACAGAGACTGAAATATGCTACAATACTAGACTTATTTCTAAGTAAAGCTACACCATCAACGGATAGCCAAAGTGGTCTTATCCGTTGAGGCTACAGACACTAAATTTCTACTTAAGTGTTTTGTTAAACATATCATCAAACTAATGCACATATATTCCTAACAATCTCCCCCTATTTATGTCTATAAGAACTGTAGGCATAAATTCAGGGTTAACTTGATGATAACAAAACACTTAACAAATATTTGAATTGAAACTAAGTAGAAATATAAAAAGTGCTGCAAAAGTGTATGTACTAGGAGGTAATTGAAGATTTACAGTATTTCCAAGGGTGCTCCTCTAGCCTGAGCAAATCATCATTTTCTTCTTTGTTCCCTGGTTTTCTTTCCTAGCCCTTTGTCATTTCCCTCAATTTGGAGTTGGAGTTTTCTGAAGAATTCAGCTTCATCTTCATCACTGATATCCAACTTAGATTGCATTTCCTTGAGAGTTTCATTGCTGGCAATCTTGAGTTGGTCTTCAAGTCTGAAAAATCTTCTGACTCCTTTGTCATCTCTAAATTCCATCAACCAATGAGGTGATTTGTGAATTTTAGTTCCCCTTTCTTGTATGAGTAAGGTTCTGGGCAAAGCATTTGGTTCCCTCCAAGTCTTCCTTATGTTGGCAATCTTGTTGAGAATTTCAGTCTTGGCTGTTCTGGTAAAGCCAGAATCCTTTTTGATGGCTGAAAAGACTCTGATCAAGGTAGAGTAGCCTTCATTTAGAATCCTGTGGAGAGGCCATGTTCTTTCCCCAGCTCCTTTATATCTGAACACTAATCTTTCTGGTAACTGTCTGTAGGCAGCTATTCCCCTTACATCCTCCAGCTCATCCAGATAGAGTTCAATGTCTGAAATTTCTTTTATGTCACAGATGTGAACATAATCATCTTTAGAAATGGGTGACTTAGGCTTAGGTTTTTGTTTTTGAGTGAATTTCTTAGAGGTTGTGGGAGGTGTAGATTTTGGTTTTCTTTTCTGTTTCTTTGGTGGTGGAAGAGTGGTTAGAAAGGTAGGCAATGTGATGTTGTCCCAATCAATAGGTTCCTCTTTTGGAATGATTGGTTCACCATGGATATTTATAGAGGGATCAGTAACAAAAGGTTCAGGTATGGAAGGTAGTGGTTTAGATGTAGATTTGGTATCTTCAGGGTTATCTTCACTCCTTCTGTGTGCCTTGGCCTTTCTTCTGTTTCCCTTCTGCCATTCCTCTCTTTCCTCCATATTTTCACCAAATATGCTCCCAAGAACCTCATCTAAGTTAGCAATCTTTTCTTCACCCCTGACTTCAATTCCTTTCATTTCTTCAACTTGGCTTGACTTTAGCTGTTTTTCAAGCTTTGCTTGTGCTCTTTTGTCAGCCTTTAATTGCTTGGCTTCTTCTTTCTTAGCTATTGAGAATTTGGGATGTCCTTGCATCACACATATGCTCTTTCCCTCTCTAATGATAATAGCTCTATTTCTCCTTACAGCCTCATCCATGGACTTTTTGAGATAGGCAATACTCCTGCCTAAGATCTTGTTCTCATCATCTTTTGAAGGAGGAAAGTCCATTTCTTTTAAAGGATTCTTTGTTGAGTCCTTATTGGATCTTTCATTGGGCTTGAGGATTATAGCTTGTAGCTCTTTGGAAGAAGCTTCTCCATCCTTAAGACTCCCTACTGGCATGAGCTCCATGTTGATTGGTTCAATCTTTGTGCTAAATTTCACAGATGTTGATTTATTTTGTGTAGAACCAAACACCAATTGCAACCTTTCATCAATTCTCCTCCATTGTTCTTTCATTTGTATTTCAGCTGCTGCTAGCTGAATCAAATCAATTCCATCAGATTTTCCCTTGATTTGAATGATTGGAGAGGTAGTGATGGCAGGAACTAGCACTTTAGATATCTGAATCTTTGTAGAGGGCTCTCCTTCCCCTTCCCTTTTATTCTCCCCCTTTTTGTTATCATCAAGGAGAGGGGTCAAGCCTTGTGCTTTTGCCAGCTGCATTAGGAGATTGGTTTGAGATTGTTGGTTGAGAAGAAGGGTGGCCACAGAATCTTCAATTCCTTGAACTCTGTCTTCCAACTTGGCCAGCCTTTGTTCAGTAACTGATTCCTTTTTCAATCTCGAAACCAAGTCCTGCAAAGTACCATAGGGCATGACTGAATCCAATTTTTCTGAAGTGAAGGATTTCAAGTCAGCAATATCTTTCCTGAGATCATTTAGACTCATATCTTGCTTTACTTTCTGCAACTTCATGAGATGCAGTGAGTCCAGGTGAGCTTGGAGGATAGCCTTGATATTTGCATTTGAAGTGTTCTGAATGGCCTGTTGAATAGTGATGATTTGTTTGACTAGGTGGACATTGAATTCACCTGTTCTATGCTCCTTAGTCAGGGCCCATTCAGGTAGATTAGGAATGGAACTAGGGTCTTCATCTCCCCCTATGTTCATGCTTCCATCAGAAGAAATAGAGTCATCATCATCAGAATTTACTCCAAATTCCTCAGATGGCTCACCAGCTGTAGAAGGCATCCTGTTAATAGCAGCTTTATCCCTTTGAAGAGATTCTGTTGAGTGCACTAGATGTAGTGTCCTCTCTGCCTCCTCATTGCCCTGAGCAGCCAACAGTTGATAGGCTGTCACAGGATGAGTAAAAGTGTCAGCATCCAAGGAAATGTTATCAATTACAGCTTTGTAATGTTGCTGAAATTGTCTTTCCTTTTCAGCATCATCCACAATCATTGACTCATGAGCAATGGCTGGTTCCACCCTTGTATCAACTGTACCTGCTTTTCTCTCTTTTTCTCTATGTTCTTGCATCAGGGGCTCCCCCTGGCTCACACATCTCACTCCCTCACCTTCACCTTCTAAGGTGGTACTCCACTCACTGACTTTTGCCATGCTGGAAGAAATAGCATGCATTTTTGTGCTCTCAATCTCTCCTTTTGCCTGGGAGCAACCCAGCCTCTCACTCAAATTTTCACTCCCTGCCCTCAATCCTAAAAGTGATTGCACAGTATTCATGTCTTCTACACTTGGAATCATTTCAGTTATTTGTGTAGAGACTATCAACGGATGTGGAATATCCGTTGAAGTTGAAACTGTTGTTATCAACGGATAACTGCTGTTAAGCTTATCCGTTGAAGAGCAACCACTTGTCAACGGATGAGTGATATCCATTGAAGAAGGAAAAGAAGATGAAATTGAAAGTGATATAACTGTTGAATCTGTATAGATTGATTTGATATGTGTTGATACAGATCCTTCAATTATATCTGAAAGAATTTGCGGGTGATCCAACAAATCATCTAAAAGATGATGATCACCTGTATTTGAGTGGGGCTTCTCCCTGAGTTGTAAAGAGGGAGAATCAGGAATTGATGGGAATAGCATATCCACATCCAGAGATGGTGAAGAAGTATTTGGTGATTGATGTGTAGTTATTGTGAGAGAATGGGGCTGTGACTCCACATTTATTGGAGTCACATCAAACTGAGTTTGAGAAGGCACAGAGACAGATGGATGTATCTGTGCAGTGTGTGCACCCTGTGTAGAAGATTGGGTTCTAGCCTTCTTTCTTCTAATAAAGGCTTTTGTAGGTGAGTGTTTGGCTTTAGTGTCCCTCCCTCTTTTGTTCTGTGTTCCTGGATGGGAACTCTTTTCAATAGTAACATCCTTTTGGGAGGATGCTACTAGGGATGTGCTAGAGACCTTTTCAACCACCACAGCTTTTTGAGAAACTGGGGCTTGGCTAGCTTGGGAAGCACTCAACTCTCCTTCCTTATCCTGGGGGTTTCTTTGATGTTCACCCCTCCCCTCACCACTCACACCCTGATCACTTCCCTCAGGGTTAATGGTTGTTGTTACAACTGTTGTCTTTTGAGAAACAACAGAGGTGGTTTTCTTTGTCTTGGATTTTGAAAGTTTGGATTTGGTGACCTTGGTAGAAATCTGTTGGGGCATTGACACAGATTTCATGGCCACACTAGAAGATAAAGAAATAGAGGGGTTGGAAGAAGTAGGAGTTGTAGAAGCAATTACCTCACCTACCTGGGGTGCATTTATGATTGGTAAATATACCAATTGCACACTGCTGTTAAGATCCATTCTCTTCAAGTCTGCAAGAACTCTTTTCTCTTGTGCCCAGCACTTGAGTTTATTATTCTCATTGATTATGACTAAACCTTCAGCAACATGGTTAGCCAATAACATAAAGAATCTAGCATAATAGATGTTATTAGGTCTATTAGCTTTGTTACCTAATCTAGTACCTAATTCTAGCATCACATAGTTGCTAAAGTTAAAGTACCTATCAGAAACAAGCATATAGAACATGTTAACAAGAGATGAAGTTATGGCATCAAAATTACTAATTTTCCCAGAGAAAACCTTTATGAAGGCATCCCCAAGAAAACTCCATTCTTTCCTAAGGCCTTTTCGTCTAATACCCCCTAAATTAGCAGAGTTAAGAGAGTAACCTATGGAATCTAACATGCTGGATACATCACTATCAGTGTGTGGTGTCATGGCATTGTTCTCAGGTAATTTAAAACATGCTTGTAAGTCATCACAGTTTATACAGTGATTTTTACCTTTGAGAGTGAAGGAGATAGTCATATCCATGGAGTTGAACTCAGCAGTTGTCCAAATCTCCTCAACTACTTCACAGAAAATCGTTGGGGCTTCCAGCATTGCATAGCTAAGTTTACAGTTTTTGATGAAGTCCATCATTTTGTGATAATCTGAGTGGGCTTCATTCTTCTCTACCAGAGCTATGAAATTATTCTTCTCGTAGATGAACCCAGATTGAGACATAATCTTCACGACTGGTGCCATTGTTGTGAGTAGAAATTGCAGAGAATAACTTGAGGGTTTTGCAGAGAGAAAATGGTAAATGCTTGAAATTCTAAGAAAGCGTAAAGTAATAATGAACAATCAGAAGGGCTTATATGCTTTTTAAAAAAAAATAAATAAAGGATTAATCAATAAAAAGGTGTTGGTGAATTTCAGCCGTTTAAGAATAAACTGTAAGTATTCTAATAACTACCTTTAAAACCAATACATACAGATGTATGTATGGTATCAACGGTTAAGAAAATAGAATCAACGGCTGTGAAACACCTCAAACGTCTGATGTGACATTTCAACGGATAATGTAAATTGTCATCCGTTGAAAGGTACTTCAGCTTTATCCGTTGACGGATAAAAGTTCCAGAGATATACTTGTCTTTCAACGGATAATGAATATCCGTTGATAGAGCAATTTTGACTTTCAACGGATAGGGAACATCCGTTGATGGAATAAACTTTGTTAAAAGTCAAATTTGTTCTAGCAACTAATATATTTCAGGCTCCACATCAAATTGCAAAGAAGACATGAATTTTAAGAGTAATTAAGCATACCTAGCTCACTTACCAATCTTGTGAATGTTGATTCATCAAGTGGCTTGGTAAATATGTCAGCAATTTGTTGTTCACTTGGAACAAAATGTAGTTCTACTGTACCATTCATGACATGCTCCCTGATGAAGTGGTACTTAATATCAATGTGCTTGGTCCTTGAGTGCTGCACAGGATTCTCTGTTATGGCTATGGCACTTGTGTTGTCACAAAAGATAGGTATTCTATCAACATGAAGTCCATAATCAAGGAGTTGATTCCTCATCCATAACATTTGAGAACAGCAACTTCCAGCAGCAATGTATTCAGCCTCAGCTGTAGAAGTAGAGACTGAATTTTGCTTTTTGCTAAACCATGATACAAGCTTGTTTCCCAGGAATTGACAGGAGCCTGTTGTACTTTTCCTGTCTATTTTGCAACCTGCATAGTCTGCATCTGAATAACCAATTAGATCAAAGCCAGATTCTCTAGGATACCAAATTCCTAAATTTGGTGTACCCTTGAGATATCTGAAAATTCTCTTGATAGCAATTAAGTGAGACTCCCTAGGATCAGCTTGAAATCTCGCACACAGACATGTAGCAAACATTATATCTGGTCTGCTAGCAGTTAAATATAAAAGTGAACCAACCATGCCTCTATAACTTGTAATGTCCACAGACCTTTCAGTCTTATTTAATTCAAGTTTGGTGGCAGTGGCCATGGGAGTTTTTGCAGATGAACATTCCATTAAGTCAAACTTCTTTAAAAGATCATGAATATATTTAGTTTGACTAATGAAAATTCCATTACTAACTTGTTTAATTTGTAAACCAAGAAAATAGGTTAGTTCTCCCATTAGGCTCATTTCATAATTACTTTGCATTAGCTTAGCAAACTTCTTACAAAGATTATTATCTTTAGAACCAAATATTATGTCATCTACATAAATTTGAACAAGTATACTAGAGCCATTAACATTTCTAAAGAAGAGAGTTTTATCAACAGTACCTCTAGTGAAGTGATTCTCCAAAAGAAATTTTGATAATGTTTCATACCAGGCTCTAGGTGCTTGCTTCAGTCCATAGAGTGCTTTCAACAGATAATACACATAGTCTGGAAAATTTGGATCTTCAAATCCTGGAGGTTGACTTACATAGACTTCTTCCTCTAATTTCCCATTTAGAAATGCACTCTTGACATCCATTTGATAGACTTTGAAATTGGCATGGGCTGCATAGGCTAGAAAGATTCTGATAGCTTCAAGTCTTGCAACAGGAGCATATGTCTCATCAAAATCTATTCCCTCTTGCTGAGAATAGCCTTTGGCAACCAATCTGGCTTTATTCCTTATGATAATGCCATTTTCATCCATCTTATTTCTGAATACCCATTTTGTATCAATAGGACTCTTGTTCTTTGGTTTGGGTACCAGCTTCCAAACTTGGTTTCTCTCAAATTGGTTTAGCTCTTCCTGCATAGCTAATATCCAATCTGGATCCAATAAGGCTTCTTCCACTTTCTTAGGTTCCTCCTGAGATAGAAAACTACTATACAGACATTCATCTTGAGTAGCTCTTCTTGTTTGCACTTTAGATGATGCATCACCAATGATCAGTTCAAAGGGATGATTCTTGGTCCATTTCCTTTGAGGTGGAAGATGAGCTCTAGATGAGGTGATCTCAGTATTGTCATGATGTGAGATAGAGTTTTGATTAGTTGAAACTCCCCCTGAGATGTTGGTCCTTTGCAGGGAACTTGGAGTTCCATCAATTAATGATGTAAATTGATTATCAGTTGATGAGCTATGATCAACGGATGTTTCATTAAGTACTTCAACGGATGATGCACAATGTCTTTCAACGGATGCTGAATTTTGTGCATTATCCAGGAGCAAATTTTGTATTCCTTTTGAAGTGTCGTCTCCATCAATCTCTTCTTCACTATCATCACAATATATTTCAATATTGTCAAATTTGAGTCTCTCATAATGTTCCTCATCTGTTAGTCCATCAATCTTTTTATCATCAAACACAACATGCACAGATTCCATAACAATGTTGGTTCTTAGATTGTAGACCCTATAAGATTTTCCAGCTGAATAACCAACAAATATTCCTTCATCAGCCTTTGCATCAAACTTCCCTTTATGGTCAGATTGATTCCTTAGTATAAAACATTTACATCCAAAGACATGAAGAAAGTTTAGAGTTGGTTTTCTTTTCTTGAACAACTGATAAGGAGTCATGCCTTTAGCTTGATTGATCAGAGAAATATTTTGAGTGAAACAGGCACAATTAACAGCTTCAGCCCAAAAATATGTTGGTAACTTTGATTCTTCAAGCATTGTTCTGGCAGCCTCAATTAAAGATCTGTTCTTTCTTTCAACTACCCCATTTTGCTGAGGTGTTCTTGGAGCTGAGAACTCATGCATGATTCCATTTTCTTCACAGAACAGCCTTAATGTCAAATTCTTGAATTCAGTTCCATTGTCACTCCTGATGTTTCTTACTTTTAAGTCAGGATGATTATTGACTTGCCTGATGTGATTGATAATGATTTCACTTGCTTCATCCTTTGATCCAAGAAAACAGACCCATGTGAACTTTGAGAAATCATCTACAATCACTAAACAATATCTTTTTCTTGCTATTGACAATACATTGACTGGTCCAAACAAATCCATATGTAACAGCTGTAATGGTTCATCAATTGTTGTTTCAAGCTTCTTCTGAAATGATGCTTTCCTTTGTTTGCCTTTCTGACAAGCATCACACAGACCATCCCTTGAGAATTCAACAAGAGGAATTCCTCTTACTAAGTCCTTTTTGACTAGATCATTCATTGTCTTGAAATTCAAATGGGATAGCTTCTTGTGCCATAGCCAACTCTCAACTGAACTTGCTTTGCTGAAAAGACAAGTAATAGATTCTGCATCTGTAGAGTTGAAGTCAGCTAAGTACACATTTCCTTTTCTAACTCCAGTTAGAACCACTTTGTTGTCTTTCTTACTAGTGACAACACAGGCTTCAGAATTGAAGGAAACTGTATTTCCTCTATCACATAGTTGACTGATACTCAGTAAGTTGTGCTTGAGACCATCAACTAATGCAACTTCTTCAATGATGACATTCCTTGTTGAAATCAAGCCATATCCCATAGTAAACCCTTTGCTGTCATCTCCAAAGGTTATGCTGGGGCCAGCTCTCTCTTTAAACTCTGTGAGCAGGGAGAAATCTCCAGTCATGTGTCTTGAACAGCCACTGTCCAAGTACCATAGATTTCTTCTATTTTCCTGCACACCACAAAATCAATCAATTTGATTTTGGTACCCAAGTTTCCTTGGGTCCATTCTTGTTAGCCTTTCTCCTAGACTTCATTCCTCCTGCATCTTTAGACTTAGGTGAGTTTGAGTCAACCTTGGTCTTAGATGTGGTTGGTTGAGGTGTAGGGTTAGTCACAACATTATCCAGCACATTTATAGTATTATTAGGCATGGATTGTGCATAAGGATTTTGTTGAGACATAACAGGCAGAGCATGTAGAGGTGATACAGACATGTTAGGCATGGAAGAGGGTACAGTTATGGGAGATTTCTTAATAGATTTACAGTTAGCAGATAGATGATTAACACTACTACAATGCACACAGCTTTTTCTAGGAGCATACTTGTCAGGTGTGTAATTGTTATGTTTGTTAACTCCTACCTTCCCATTTCTGTTGGATTTCCTTTTGGATTCCTTTTTATCCTCAACCATCTTGAGCCTATTGTTTAACTGTTCTAAGGTCATGTGCCCTACATTCACCTTTCTGACATCTTTGGATGTGCTTGCTCCTTCTTTGACAAAGTTCTTTGAAGTTGAACCAAACTTTTTGTTGAGTTTCTTTAGATTTTCTCTTTTAGAAACATCTGCCTGTTTTAATTGAGGAACCTTCAACGGATGTTCCTTTTCTTCCTTCAACGGATAACTTTCATCATCCGTTGATTCCACATCCGTTGACAGTCCATCAATTAATTCCAGTTTCTTTTTATTTTTATCCCAGGCAGTTTCACAGAATGATTCAATTCCTTGGACTTTGGCAATTTGAGCACTTACATCCCTAGATGTTTTCCAGGCTTTAATCACCTCTTGCTCTTTCTCTAATTGATTGGAAAGTATTTCTACTTTCTTAATAGATTCAGCTAGTTCATTTTCAACAGATACACAATGCAGCTTAGTCTTTTCTAGGTCAATTAACTTATCTTCTAACACAGCATTTCTATTACTTAAAAACAGATTGTTCTCTTTAATCCTACTATTTTCTTTAGCAAGAGATTTAAGAGATACACGCAAATGATACAGTTCAGTAGACATGTCATTAAAAGCATCATTGCACTCTTCTTTAGTAAGCTGTGTTATATCAGTAGTAATTACCTGGTTGCTTGATGAACTAACTTCATTCTCCTCAGAATCAGCCATGAGAGCCAAGTTAACATATTCCATGTCTTCATCCTCTTCTTCTCCATCAGCTGCCCAGTCTCTTTCTTGAGTAATGAAAGCCTTTTCCTTCTGTTTGAGCAGATCAAAATATTTCTTTTTGTAATCTACTTGTTCGAATTTCTTCTTTTCAGAGGTTGGCTTTCTGCACTCACTTGCAAAGTGTCCACTCATACCACAATTAAAACACTTGAACTTGGATTTGTCCACCATGTTCTTATGGGGTTTAGTGGCTCTAGTGTTTTTCCTGAACTTCATCTTTGCAAATCTCCTGGACAGAAATGCAAGATGCTCATCAATACCATCAGAGTCATCTTGACTGGAGTTGTCTTCATTTTCAGCAACTTGCCCTTTACCCTTGTCTGATTCTGGATTTCTTACACCATCTTTGGAGCTTGATGTAGATCTCACAGTTTCTTTTCTGCATTCTTTCTCATTTTCAGCTACCAATGCAACTGAACCTCCTTTCTTTCTCCCCCTCTCCAATACCTCATCCTGTTCCAACTCTAGTTCATAAGTCTTCAAGATTCCATATAATCTTTCAAGAGTAAAGTCCTTATAATCTTGAGAGTTTCTTAAGGAAACAGTCATGGGTTTCCATTCCTTTGGTAAGGATCTCAAAAATTTAAGATTTGAATCCTTCACCTGGTACACTCTACCATACAGCTTCAGTCCATTCAACAGTTTTTGGAATCTATTGAATGTGTCATTTAAAGATTCATTTTCTTCAAAATGAAAGTGCTCATACTGTTGAATGAGAAGCTGCATTTTGTTCTCTCTTACTTGTTCTGTACCTTCACACAGCAGCTGAACTGTGTCCCAAACCTCTTTGGCAGTTGAACAATTTATCACATTATCAAACATATCCTTGTCAAGACCATTAAACAAAATGTTCATAGCCTTCTTATCCTTGTGGACTTCTTCTGTGTCTTCCATTGTCCATTCTGCTCTAGGTTTTGGAATGGATTGACCAACAGCAATTGTGGCCGTAGCAACTGTGGCTACTTTGTGGGGAATGTGAGGACCATTCTCAATGCAGTTTACATAACCTTCATCTTGGGAGAGTAGATGAAGGTGCATTTTCACCTTCCAGTGGTGATAACTGTCTTTGTCAAGAACTGGGATCTTTACTCCAATATCCTTCTTACTCATCTTTGTTAGATTCCAAGATCTTTAAACTCTTTGTGTGTCAAGAGCCTGCTCTGATACCAATTGTTATTCCTAGAAGACTAACAATGAGATTTACAGAAGGGGGGTTGAATGTAAATCTCAAAACTTTTTCAAGTTTTGAGCAGTTTATAAAGTTGTGTGTTCAAGAAGAACAAGTGTGTGAATTGCTTTAAGCTAATACAGACAGATATATATTCAAGCACAAATGTAAAGAACACAACAGACCTTAAAAACTTTTCTGGTGGATTTGTTGTTCCACCAGAGATGGTATATTAGAAAATCTGTGTTCAACAATGTTGATCACAGCTGCATCCTAGTACAAACTAGATGAATTTTCTCTCAAGATATTTCTTAACAGCTCTGGAAAAATCTATCTAATTACTAGCTTCTTCTTGGTTTATATATATTACCAAGTGTACAAGTGAAAAACAATATAAAATTACAATAGTAAAATAAGTTCTTCACTTGCTTCTTTTCCTGTTCACTCAAGTACTTTGTTGACTATTGCAACTTTGTACAAAAGAAGAACGGCTGCTTTTTCTGTTGATCCTGAAATTCGGCTACCACATCTCAGTTTTCTCTGTCAACCCACGTGCCTCTGCTTGTAGGTACAACTACCACTTATCAACGGCTGATTAGCAGAACATCCGTTGAAGCTTTCATCCGTTGATGACTTCATCCGTTGAAGGATGTTATCCGTTGAAGCTTTCATCCGTTGATGCTCTCATCCGTTGAAGGATGTTATCCGTTGAAGCTTTAGAGACATCCGTTGAAGCTTAGCTTCTCATCCGTTGAAGGTCTTTTAAGTCATCCGTTGATACCACTTCATTTATACAAAATTACAAGGCATGAAATATTTACAATTGGCCTTCCTATCTGCATATCATCTAGTAGTCAACATGACTCATAGTTTCTCTCAACTTCTAAGAATTACAATTTTAAATACAGAGACTGAAATATGCTACAATACTAGACTTATTTCTAAGTAAAGCTACACCATCAACGGATAGCCAAAGTGGTCTTATCCGTTGAGGCTACAGACACTAAATTTCTACTTAAGTGTTTTGTTAAACATATCATCAAACTAATGCACATATATTCCTAACAGATATCGATAAGTCAAATTCACTAGAGAACTCTAAGTTGTCGATAAGTCAAAGTGAAGACATGATGCTGAGAGATCTCGACAAGCTAAAGTTTCATTCGAGAACTTAGAGACCTCTATAAGTCAAATTCACTAGAACATTAGAGATCTCGATAAGTCATTATACTTATCGAGATATCAAGATCTCTATATGCCTAATTGGAGATCTCGAGTAAAATTCTCAAAGTACAAAATCACAGACCAGTTCAATATTCAAGATTAACAATCAACAAAAAATCCAAACAGCTGGATTGATAAGTCTACAAAAAGCAGCTTGAAGAATGTGCAAGATCAATGGTGAAGATTAACTGACAAAGGAAGATGAAAATTATCACAAGATGCTAAAGATATGCTAATACAGAAATGGAAGATCTACTTTTCTATAGATAGAAATGACAAGTGACAGTTTAGAAAAGCTAATAACATGTCTTATTGTACACTGTGTAAACCAGCAGTTAACTGAATTATAAAGTTAACACCGGTCCTTCAGTCAGTTGTAACAATTTAGATCAAATTTCTTGTAACACTCTCAAGAAGAAGCTAAGATCTTTATCAACAAAGAGCCTAGAAATTTTGTAGCAAAATAGTCTTAATTTTAATATAAATTAAGTGAGTTTTGAAGATTTATGTTCTTTATTTTCTGCAAGCTTAATTTCTACATGAACACATTTTACTACAAGATTTAATTTACTTTGTTCAACCATAAACATTTAAGAAAAGCCTAAAAACAATAAAACACATTCACCCCCTCCGTGTATTATTCATTTCCTAACATTCTTGGATTTTACTTGACTATTAAAATTATTTGGATTATGGATGAACAAAGTAGTTCAGAGTCGTAGAGATATAATGTATAACAGTGAACACACAAAATATAATATATCAAAAACTGACTTAATTGTATTAATTAAGTTTATCTTGCTACAAATCAGTTTTTTAGAAATAAGAACCCATCTACTATCTTGAGAGAATACAATATTTTTCTAGATTTGTTTGCTACTTCTAAACTAAGGACTCGTGCATGCTTTATAGACTGGCAACACGGGTTTACAAAACTTGCACTAAAATGTACTAAACCAATTTATAAAGCAATCTTGTCTATTTCCTTTTCTGGTGTTAGCAAATCTATGCAGAATCTTGCAGGTTTGTGACCATCCTTTGTCCAATGAATCTTGGCTCTTGATCTTGTATTCTTCAAGCTGCTTTTGTAGTCTTTCCAATTCAGTGAATGAATTGTTTGTTGACTGATAATCTTGAATCATGATTTTTTTGTATTCTAAATTTGAGATCGTATGTCGAGATTTCTTTTGTTCAGTAGAGAAATGATATATCGATAAGTGTAATGACTTATCGATATCTTAAGTTCTCTATATGTATATTTGACTTGTCGAGATCTCCAGTTCTGTACATGTAAAATGACTTGTCGATATCTCCGATTCTCTACATGGGCTTTTGACTTGTCGACATCTTGAGTTCTTTACATGAAGAATTTGACTTGTCGATATCTCTGAGATCTCTACATGGAGAAATGACTTGTCGATATTTCTGAGATCTCTACATACACATTTTGACTTTTCGATATCTTTAAGATCGCTACATGAAGAAATTGACTTGTCGATATCTCTGAGATCTCTACATGCATAAATTGACTTTTCGATAACTCTGAGATCTCTACATGCAGAAATGACTTATCGATATCTTTTGGGACTTCTTTACAAGTCATTTTAGACTTCTTGACAAACTTCTCTATATTCCTTGATTTGTGACTTGTCGATATCTTGACTTAGAACATTTTTCCTAAAACAGTATTATTCAAATCCAAGCTGCTACATTTTCTCTGAGGCATGATCAGGATTTGATCTTCTTTCAGACTTTATTCTTTAGCTTGAAAGCTGTTCACAAAATAATCTCCCAGTCTAATCTACTAAACATTTTTACAGACCCAGGTAATATAATTACAGAATACAAATATTGATTATCACATAACTTAATCTTAGGGATGTCAATTTTACTTATTCTTGTTATATACAGGCATGTCTTGCACAATAATCTCCCCCAATCTGTGAGAAGATTGCTTATCACAAATTCATGCCTGATAGCAAGACTAACCCCGAGATAAAATCAAATACAATAAAATTGACAGATCGAAAAATATATTATTTATACATTGATCATTTACACCAGTTCACAGTTACAAACATTAGGTGAATTTCTCATAACCGGGTTCTTTTCTAATGAGGTCCTTGTTTTTGACTAGCACTTCAAGTTCTTCAACAATTTCAGTCCCTGTTAGAGCTTCCACTAGTTTGAGCCATTCATCCAATGAGTAATTGTTGAGAAGATAAATCCCGAATCTTGAAAATTTGCCAACCTTGATATTCAGAAAATGTCCATCTTTAGAAACCATGCTTAACCCCCTTACCTTGAGTTCATTAGATCTTTGTTCAAACATCTCAATCTATTTGGCATATTTTCTTTCTCTTTCTTCCCTCTCAGCCTTTTCCCTAGCATGTCTTATGTTACTTTCTCTCAACCTTTCAGCCAATACAACCCTCCTCATTCTTGTACCTGAATCCTTAGCCTTCATTAAACTGATCACCCTCTTCAATTTTGCAGTTAAAAATGTCTCTATTACTTCTCTATTCATCAAAATGAAGGAGCCATCCTTGTAGTAGATTCTGACTTCTCCCAGAGAAATAACCCAAACTTTGACAATCTCATCAGCTAGTTGTTGGTGATAATCATCATCTGTTATGCTCCTTGAAACTGGTAGAAAATCATCCTGATTGAAACAATTTCAGATAGCACCAGCATCAACTTGAATTTTTCTTGGTTTTCTTCCTGTAGTCTTGAAGTGAGTTTTGATTGGAAGTTTGAATGAAGGTGGTTTTGATATTTTCTTTAAGGAGACTTGACTGGCTGTGATAGGTATCTTGAGTATGGAGTTTGCAGTTGGCTTGTATAGGTTCTTGGGCTTTTGAGTTTAGATTGATTGAGTGTCTGTTTGGCTAGGTATAGGGGTTTGAATTGGTAGGTTTAGGGGTTTGGCACTTTTATTGAAGCCCCCTCATTCATTCAGGGGGAGTTGCCAAAACTCAACTCTGAAATTCAAACTCTAGTTTCTCAAATTTCTTCTTCATATAATGAAGCACTTGAATATGATCCTCATGTGTTGCCAACTTCAAGTGACATAGTTCATGAAACTATGTTCACCACCCAAAACCCAAATTTAGTTGGTGAGAGGCTACATGCTGGGGTAGACCTTGATGACACCAACACAAATATAAGGGTTTCATCAGTTTTCACTGAAGATCCTGTGGTGGTTACAGATGCACCTTCATGTGCAAATCAACCTTCACAGGTTATAAGGTTTGACGGTAGTACTCTTGAGGGGGAGCTATCTAAATCCTCTTCAATTCAATAGGAGGTTCCTATTAGAGGAACAACTTCCCTCAAAACCCTAGCTAAGATCGCACTCACAATTGAAGCTAGGAGTTCAATTACCAATGATCCTTCTATGGGGAAAGCAAGTACATCACATTCAAGTGACAGTATTTTGAAAGAAACATAAGGGTTTGAGACTAGAGTACATGACAGTAACCTAGTTAACTCCCCTCCAATTCCAATGGAGGTTCCCACCACAAGTGGAGAACAACAAACTGTCACAGCCATAATTGAACCTGTGAGTCAAACTGTGACTCATGTCACAAGTGTAGCTATTGAAAATCTACCATCCACCTTAAATTCAAATGATCAACCATCAACATCCAACCCTTCACAACAACCCAATCCTCCACAACAACCATCTCACCCAATCCAACAGTGGTTATAGAATGCTCAATCTCAACCAAACACTATGGATGACCTTCTAGTTGATCAACTTTCTGGCCTTGGAAACATCACACAACATCTGCTCACTACAGATATGACAAATCAAGACTATCAGACAATTATACTCACTTAAAATGAAAATATTGTGAAGAAAAATTAGAAGATAGTAAATGAAGCTGAGCAAGATGGAAATGTGGATGCTTGGCTTTCTAAAGACTTCACATTGGAGATGGATCAGGTCTTGGAAAGATTCAGAGATGAATATGTCACCATTTTGGGGAGTAATGCCAAGGTCCTCACTCTACAAGAAGTGTATGATGTAGTCAATGAAGTCTACAAGGCTCAAATCAAAGTTTTTCACCTATTTGGTAAAGTACTCCAAGTGACTTTGGCTGTTCATCAAGACAAAATCAGAAAGATGGTAAGGGAGAAGATGGATGAAATTATCCCTTCACAAGTTGAGATCAAATCAAAATTCAAGACTTTTGCAGAACAGATGGCAAGATTTAATCTAACTACAGTGGATGGCAGTGTAAAAAATCTAAGGCAATCTTTTGTGGCTCTACATGAAGTGGTTCAACAACACATTACAAATTCTAATGACACCAGACTCAAGTTGAATCAACTTCATGAAAGCAGATATGAGCCTTTAGCACTTTTGATGGAAGGCATAAAGGAAACTGTGCAAGCTACTTTTTCATAAGCTCAATTATCTAAAGATGTAGGGAAAGATAGGCTTCTAAAAGCTGCAGAAGGACCTTGTCAACATCAAGAATTCAATGAACTTCTAACAGTCTTAAGAGTGTCTATTCACAACAACTACATCACATACAAAAGAGCATTGACCAACAACATCAATTTCATCAGAGTTATGATTGTCAAAGTTAATAACTTTCTAGAGAAAAGAATCATTGCAAATGTAAATGACTATGGTTTAGACAGATGTCTACAAGTGTCTCTCTCAAATCTTCAAACTATGAGAGTATTTGAGCTAGATGTAATTATTGACAGAGTTAATCGAGTAATTCCAGTGGACACCCAACTGCTGGATGAACTCAAGAAAGCTCAGATAGTTGCTTTTCCTGAAGCCTATCTTTATCCAAGAAAGGGGGTGGTCTACATCTGTTTACAATCAAGAAAATGCAAGTTCTTCACAGTTCCAAAGAATTCTATAAGAGGAAATGTGAGATTGATAATGTCTCTTGAAACTGATCTCAAGTCCAAGAAAAATAAGAAAATTGAAGATGAGGAGATGATCAGAATCTTGGGAAGATATCTTCAAAATGCAGATACCATGTTGTTAAATTCACAATTCAATTTAAAAGATGACAATGATGATGATGAGCAGAAGCAAGATGATCAAAAACCTTCTGGCTCAAATCCAAGTCAATCTTCTAGAGCAACTGGTAGCAAAGAAAAGAAGTAAGATGAGAAGAAGGGAGATGATAAGAAGAGAGGTGATGATAGAAGAAGGAAGAAGAAGGAGGATGACTCAGAACCAAAGAAAAATACACTACAAATCCAAATCAAACAAACTCAAACCCCTAAGCCAACAAACTCAAACACTCTACCACCTCTAACCTCTAAGCCTAAGTTTTTGTACAAATCCACTGCTAGCACCATACTAAAAATACAAATCACCTCTAACCAAGTTTCACTAAAGAAAATCTCAAACCTGCACCAAACTGGAGATCTCGACATGAAGCTCAAAGAACCGAATGCAGACAAGTTATATATTCAGGATTATCAATCAACAAACGATCTAATCACTTAAATTGAAAAGTCTACAAAAGCAGTTTGAAGAGTACAAGATCAAAGATCAAGATTAACTTACAAATTAAAATCACATATTCACAGGATTTGCAAAGATACACTAAGTCATAAATGGAAAGCTTTGGAGATAACATAAAGCAGGGTTTAGTATATTCTATTACATGCTGTGTAAACCTGTATTTACTAATCTATAAAGTAAACACCGATCCTTTGTTTTAAAAATATATAAAACAGATCTAGGATTTCTTTTAACTCTCTCAAGGAAGAAGCCGAGTTCTTTACTAACAAAGAACCCAAAATTTATAGCACAACACTAGCTTGATTTTAATACAAAATTAAGTGAGTTTTGAAATATTGTGTGCACTGTTTTATTTTCAGTTAACATAATATTACTGCATTTATAATCTACTTTGTTCACCAAGTAACAAACATTCAAAAAGCCTTAAAAATAACAAAAACACATTCACCCATCTGTGTTGTATTCATTACCTAACAAGAAACATGCCAATATATGTTCAGAAGCAAGCTAATTCTACTTAATGTGCAACAAATTAGGATGCAAGATATGCATGCAAAGTGCAGACACACTAATAGACACTGAGAAAACCTGTAAGTCAGAGATCTGCTGGCTTAGTAGATCAGTGCTGTAATATTCTTCCATGACTTTGTGTTCTCCTGAAGGTAGAAAAGTGTCCATTCCATTGGACGTGGGGGATGTTTGAGAATACTTTTCAAGCCATGAAAAACACAAGGAATTGGATGCTCTTTGATGGCTCTTCAAAGGAACCAGTGATGATTGACGCATCACTAGTAGATTGGATATGGCCCCTGGATATAAAATTAAAGTGAGATTCTACACATCAAATCTACATGTAATGTATACAACTAGGATTATATGACAATTGACGACAATGAAATCCCATGGAAAAAAACATTTCTTGATTTTTCATCTGTATATAATCTCAGTTTAGTACTTTTGGTTTCTAAACTATGCATGATTAAGTTGGCTTCCTATTTAAATTCTACGCATAACAAGATGCATTTAATCTTTCTAGTCTCAGCTGAATATGTTTCGTCCTAGAATGAAACACAGGATTCTTCGCAAGATAAATATCACTTTGACTTTTACTATACAAAGCAATGTCCGCCTGTTTTTTGCCCAACTCCTCAAGAAAATTCTTCAACCAAATCATCTCCTTGCTAGCTTCAGAGATAGCCATATATTCTACTTTTGTCGTTGAAAGAGCAACACTATTTTGAAGTCGAGACATCCAACTAAATGCGGTGCCACCCAAAGTGAAAATATAACCCGTTGTACTTTTTTTTTGTATCCAAACATCCACCCAAATCTGCATCAAAGAACCCTTCCAAGATAACATCTTTCTTACTGAAATATAGTGCAACCTTGTATGTGCCTTGACCGCGAGAGTTATTTGTTTCGATCGCTATCTTCAAGTAGCGTAATAACCACTTGACTACTTCCCAGTGCCCTCTTCCAGGATTAGACTTAAATCTGCTAACAACTCCCACCGCCTGAGTAATATTTGTCCTTGTACACACTATATCATATATTAAACTGCCAACTGCAGATGCATAAGGAAATTTAGCCTTATATTTTTTGTCTTAATCAATTTTAGGTGATTGCTTCTTTGTGAGATTAAAGTGACTCGCCAACGATGTACTTCTGGTCTTCGCATCCTGGACACTGAATTTCTTCAACAATTTCTCAACATACTTCTCTTAAGATAATTTTAAAGTACCTTCAGCTCTATCCCTTATGATGCTCATACCAAGTATCTATTTTGCTGAACCCATATCCTTCATCTCAAACTCCTATATGATATAGGATGAATTAAACTATTTAAAGTAACAACAATGATCCATAACACTCCTCCTGTACCCATTCTTCATCATAAAACTGTCAAACTTTAAGTACCATAGTCTTGGTGCTTGTTTTAAACCATACAAGCTTTTTATAAGCTTGCAAACAAGGTTTTCTTTCCCAGCTACCTGAAATCCTTCTGGCTTTCTGCCTCCCCTAGGCCTATACTGGAGGGCCCACCTGCCTTATCCTGAAGTCATACTGGGTAGCCCATATACCTCCTCCTAAGTCCATTCTGGGGGCCCGTTTGAGATTTTTTTGACCGTTACAACCTTAGCTCTGATACCAATTGTTGGGCTTGATGAGCATGTCTAACTTCACATTAGTATGATATTGTCCGCTCTGGGCCGAGTCCGCGCAGATTTGTTTTTGGGCACCTCCCAAAAGACCTCATACTAATGAAGTTAACCATATGCTTATATGATAGCAATCTACCCCTCCCACAAACGATGTGGGACAACTCCTAACATGTCCATGATCTTGTCGAAATAGAATAATGATATGCTAGTACAATGAAGACCTTCCCTATGAAATTGACAAAGGTTTAAAGGAAACAATCAAATGAATTATATATCTAAATTTCTCCCTTTTTGATGTTCAAAGGTTCTAAATGATCACCCAATTGACAACATCCCAGAGACAGGCAGTGCAGTCCTCAAATGCAGATATGCGACCCATTCGATAGAAGGTCGTTGCAGTAACTAATTCCCTGCATGATCGAAAAATTCATTCTTTAATATTTAGATATAAATATGCTTTAACTTTAATAAGCAGAGTAAACTATAGGATTCCAGTTGTCCTACTGCTCGACTCTTCTTAACTCCAGTGTGTTTGAGGACCAATGATGTTACATGTGTTCTGTAGACTTCAACAGAGGTGCAAGTCCTGTCGATCCACAACAGGACACTTCACCATGCTAGGTGCAAGTCATATTTCTTTGAATCCAAAAAATAACCGATCGTCTTTCGTTCCTCAATAGAGGCAAATTATAGAGCTCTTGCAAACCTCACCACTGAGTTGTAGTTGTTGAATTCTTTATGATAACTCCGGTGAGCGGGCGGCTCCGTCCGACGGCGTTCCTGGACAATCTACGCGGGGGTGAGGTGCAGCTGCTGGTTGGGCGCCTGCAAAACAACACCGGAAGGGGGGTTTGGCTCCCACGGCGCCTCCGGTGTGAGAATAAGAACAAGCTTTGGAGAAGATGAAGGTATATATGTTTATGTAATTTAGAGGCTGCTATGTATGTGTGTCTATATGTGATGGCTGCTGTGTGTTTTGAGTGTATGAGAGTGTGCGAGTGTAAGAGTGAAAATATTTTCCAACCCCTAAACCCTTCAGTCTTGGGGGTATATATAGCCCCAAGGTAGGGTTAGGGGTAGTTACCTCTAAATCTGGGTCGTCGGATCTTGGGAGCGGAGGACGCCTGGCTTGGGCGGATTGCTTACACGTGTCCAGGGGAGGACCACCTCCAGAGTGTCCTAACGGCCTCTAACATGCGCCGTGCTTGTCTGGAGTGTTGGTTATTGATATCTGTCATAGTCACGTGCCCACGTACCCCTCCTTGGCGGGTTGTAGGATGTGCATGTGTTTGCTAGGACCCCGCTCATGGCGGTCTGAATCCAGATCCGGATCCGGGTAGGCATTATGTTCAGGCTCCCTGTTGGATCCGGATCCGGGTCATGGGATGGGCCCGGGCCTGGTCTCTCCATTTGATTGTTCTGGGAGAGGGGGGTCTCGGTCCATCGATCGAGCCTGGTATCCCTTAGATCCAAGTTGAATCCTATCCGGGTCTCTTATACCCTATCATTTGCCCCCCACTCCCTTATGCAGATTTTCTGGATGAGGGAGTAGATTAGAATTACGTAGTTGCCTCGGAGAAAAATTTCCGCCCCTGGTTGCCCCCCAATCCGGATCTGGTGTAATGGATACCAATCCGGATTAAGGTAGAATAGTTGCTTCAGAAAAATTTCTGCCCCTGGTTGCCCACCAATCCGGCTCTGGTGGAGTAGATGCCAATCCAGATTAAGGTAGAGTAGATGCTTGAGAAAAATTTCTGCCCCTGGTTGCCCCCCAATCCGGATCTGGTGTAATGGATACCAATCCGGATTAAGGTAGAGTAGATGCTTGAGAAAAATTTATGCCCCTGGTTGCCCCCCAATCCGTATCTGGTGTAATGGATACCAATCCGGATTAAGGTAGAGTAGATGCTTGAGAAAAATTTCTGCCCCTGGTTGCCCCCCAATCCGGATCTTGTGTAATGGATACCAATCCGGATTAAGGTAGAATAGTTGCTCCAAATCTGTATCCAGTTGTTAAGGGTCCGGATCATGGCCTTGGGTCCGTATCGTGGGCTGTGGAATTTGAAGAGTTTTTAACTTGTGATGTCTTTCAGTCTTTCCCTCCCACAAATTTGAATTTTTAGGCAATTATTTCCTAAAAATTCGGCCCATAATGATTATGGGTTTTAAATGTGTCATTATTTGTATTTGTGTAAATACACAAATATTTATGTATGTGTTTTTTTTGTAACTGTTCCCCCAGGCCAATTGTCCTCTGCCACGTGGCCGGGGCTCTTTAATTCTACTTGCCTATAAAAGGCTGCACCTCCCCTTCCAACTTACTCTTTATTCACATCAAGAAAGAAAAAGAAAACCAAAAGTCGCCATTTTCTTCTCCTGTTCGAAGTAATTTTTAAGAATTTGGAGGCTTGGGCTTTGTTCTTCGCTTTCTCTGTTCTCCGATTTCTGCCGTGCTACAAATCTGTAAGTCCTTATTTTCTTTTCTCCTCCTTTTCTTTTCGATTTTCGTAGTTTTCTCCGAGTTCTTGCATGCTTTGGATTAATGGTAGATTTGTGTGTTTTTTGGTTTGTTTTGTATTGGGTTTGCTCGTTTTTGTTTATGTATGTATAGATCTGTGGATGTTTGGGTATTTTGGTGCATTTTTGGTTTGATTTTTGTTGTTTTTGTTCGGGATTTTCTGGGTTTTCTTGGCTGTTCATCTTGTTCTTGATAGAATATAATTGTATGTATATGTAAAAGTTGTGTTTTTTGGTTTTTGATTCTCAAAGTTGCTGTTTTTGGGTGAGGGTTTTGGTTTTGATCCGGGTAGGGGTTATAAGATCCGGATATGGTTTAGTATATTTGTGTTGAATTGTATTCCTTAGGATTTGTAGTTTGTTTTTGGTTAATATGGGTCCGGGTTCCGGCTACATCGGTGTGTTTTTAAGTTTTTGGCTGTTATGGATCCAGATTTGGGTATTTGCCGCTAGGATCCGGGTCCGCGGTTGCTTGGCTTTTGTGTTGTAGTTAACATGATCCGGATCATTGATGTTTTTCCGGGTTGGACTTGCATTGGTGGTCTGGATCATTAGGTTATGCTAATACTAACATAATACACTTGATCCGAACCTCTTAGCGAAACAATTAAAATATTTAGGGACCAGGCTAACAGACCTTTATTTTAATAGGTATATGGTCCGGATCAAGGAGCGGGCTAGAAAAGTCTATAACTGCTACCCAAACTTTTCTGGAGAGGAGAGTGACCCAGATTCATCTGGTAGAGAACAGATCCGGGTAGTGATGGCTAAGAAAGCTTCTGTTTCCGCCGAGATAATCTCGAAGTTCAGGTATAAGAAAATGCCTGGGGGCTCAGTTCCCTTCACGCCCGAGGGGTACTGGATAGATGTCAAGTATCACTTTGTTGAGAAGCCGACCGAGATCGAAAACGAGGTCTATTATAGCCGGGTTAGATATGATAGACAGCCTGACGGTCACCCCAGGGTATATAA
The DNA here is from genome assembly GCF_009905375.1 of Apium graveolens. NCBI lineage: Eukaryota > Viridiplantae > Streptophyta > Magnoliopsida > Apiales > Apiaceae > Apium > Apium graveolens. Next base: position 6,429,590 of record NC_133650.1, on the reverse strand, counting down.
CCAGGAAGCTCTTGAGAGGATGTTTGCTGCGTTCCCTATAAGCCGGGATCACTACCGGTTGAAGGACTCATTTTCTGAGGTTGATCCGGATGAGATGAATGAGGCGGTCCGGGCTGCTTTCCAGTTGACTCCAGATATTGAGTGGAGATGGCCAGAACCCCATGAGAGGATCTATCATCGGCCAGAAGATGGTTTTATCCCGGTCTGGATGGAACATCTCAGATCCGGGTGGAGCCCCCGGTGCCATATGTTTATCAAGCACCTCTGTAAGCACGTGTACAGAATATCCCCTATGCAAATCACCCCGAATGGGATAAAGTCGATGACATGGTTCATCGCTTGCTGCAACAAATCCGGATTCTTGCCCACCTTGAAGCTTTTTCATCAGATTTTTTATTTGTCCAAGTCGAGTTAGAAACCTTTTTATGAGATCAGGTTCCGGGCTTCGGAGTGTGGTTACGGCCCCTAATCCGGATTGGTTTCATATCAGGGTTGGTCCGGGTATGGAACCGTGTCCGGGTTGACGCTTACTTTTTTGCTTTATGTACTTGGAAAATGTGAGTAAATAGTGGTTGCTTGCAACTCGGGTTTGAATGCTAATCCGGGTTGTTTTTTGATTTTAAATTTGCTTTCAATCCGGGTATAAACCTACCCGGGTTGATGTTTTTTTTTTTTACTTTATGTACTTGGAAAATATAAGTACATAATGGTTGTTTGCAACCCGGATTTGAATGCTAATCCGGGCTGTTTTTTGCTTTTAAATTTGCTTTCAATCCGGGTATAAGACCCACCCGGGTTGATGTTTGCTTTTTTGCTTTATGTACTTGGAAAATGTAAGTACATAATGGTTGTTTGTAACCCGGATTTGAATGCTAATCCGGGTTCTTTTTTGCTTTTAAATTTGCTTTCAGTCCGGGTATGTCTAACCCGGATTGGTGATTGCTCCATTTACTTAGAATTTTTCTAAGCAAATAGTGGTAGCTTTTGTTGTTTGCTTCTAACCCGGGTATGAGAACGTGCCCGGGTTGTTTTTTGCTTCCATAACTGGTAATTTAAAAGTAATAACTTTCTAGGAAAGGAAAACTCTTTTCATTGATTTGCAAATTTTTTCATACAAGATATAGGATCATAGATTGGTTGCTTGCCATAGGCTACAAGTTCTGGTTGCTTTTTCTACTGGTAAAACTTTCTGAGCCTGAGTCCATGCCATGTATTCGGTACTTCAGACTCATCCATGTTCATGAGCTTGTATGTTCCTGGCCTTAGAACTTCCTTGACTTTGTATGGGCCTTCCCACTTTGGCATTAGCTTTCCAGTGTTGGTGGGGTCTGAAGCTTCCGTGTCTCGAAGTACCAGGTCTCCAACTTAAAAGTTTTTGACCCGGGACTTCTTGCTGAAGTGCTCTCTTATTTTCTGCTTATATTTTTCCATTCTTGCCACTGCCTGGTCTCGGACTTCATCAATTAGCTCAATATTCGTTCTGAGCCCCTCCTCATTTGCTATCTCATCAAAGTTGATTGCTCGATGGGAGGGGGATCCTACTTCAATTGGTAGCATGGCTTCAGTTCCATAAGCCAGCTTGAAGGGGGTTTCTCCTGTGCTTGTTATGGGGCTTGTTCTGTATGCCCAAAGTACATTAGGCAATTCTTCTGGCCATTTGGTTTTGCTTTCCCTGAGTCTCTTCTCTATCCCCCTGAGAAGTATTCGGTTTGTTACTTCAACTTGGCCGTTTCCTTGAGGGTAGGCTACTGATGACTTCTTGTGCCGGATGCCCCTTTCTTGAAGGTATGATTCGAATTCTGAACCAACGAACTGTGGACCATTATCTGAGACCAGTACCCTCGGGATCCCAAACCTCATCAATATATTGTCCATGAACTTGATGTAGTCTTGTTGGTTTATTGTTCTCATTGCCTTTGCCTCTACCCATTTTGTCATATAATCAATTGAGACCAGTAAGTACCTGAGGTCTCCTCTGGCCCTGGGAAAGGGTCCCATGATATCAATGCCCCATACAGCAAATGGGATTGGTGACAAGACTGAAGAAGGTAGGACTGGGCTCATCCGTGTCACATTGCTGAAGAGTTGGCATTCCTTGCATTTTTTCACAAGTCTATTGAATCCTGATGGATAGTAGGCCAGTAGTACCCCTGCCTTATGATTTTGTGAACTAGTGTTTTTGCGGACATGTGGTCCCCGCAGATTCCTTCATGAACTTCCATGAGGCAGTACTGTGCTTCTCCTGGGCCTATGCACTTGAGGATTGGGGAGGAGAAGGTTCTGCGATAGAGTATTCCCTCTTCCATGAAGAATTTTGAATCTTTTGCCTTTAACCTTTGTGCCTTCCCTTTATCCTCCGGGAGCTCTCCCTTCTCCAAGTAGTTAATTAATGGAGTCATCCAATTCGGACTGTTGTCTATTTCCATGACTTCCTCAGACTCTGTGCTTGGTTTGTGCAATTCTTCGAAGTAGACGGAGCAATCCAGGTCTGATGAATTTTGAACAAGCTTAGATAGTGTATCAGCTTCTGAATTATCCTCTCTGCAGATTTGGATGACTTGTATTTTTGGTATCAAGGTGAGGTAGCTTTGGACCAGAGCCTGGTACTTGGCTAGAACTGGATCCTTGGCTATGTACTCGCCATTTGTTTGCTTTACGACGATCTGGGAGTCGCTGTAGATTTTGAGATTCCGGATCCTGAGTGTTCTTGCTAGCTTCAATCCTGCAATCAAGGCCTCGTACTCTGCCTGGTTGTTTGTTGCTGAGAATGCAAAGGAGATTGCTGTTTTGATTGTGAACCCTTCTGGGCTCTTTAGGATGAGCTCGGCTCCCGATCTTTCATTGGTTGAAGAACCATCAACTTTGAGAGCCCAGGCTTCTGTTTCTTGATCTGTGTTTCTCTCAGGGTCAATGCACATGGGCATGGGCTCTTCTTCTGGGAAATTGCATTCTATGATGAAATCAGCTAGAGCCTGGGCTTTGATTGCTGTTCTAGGAATGAAACTTAGATTGAACTGACTTAGCTCAACTGCCCAATTTACCAACCTCCCTGAGACATCTGGCTTGTGTATTATCTTCCTTAATGGTTGATTTGTTACAACTCATATCTCCCTTCCCTGGAAGTAGTTTCTGAGTTTCCTGGATGCTGTGCTAAGGCAAAAGTAAATTTTTCTAGCCTCGGGTACCGGGTCTCTGCATCTTTTAGCACTTGGCTCACATAATAAACTGGTTGCTTTTTGCCATTCTCTTCCCTGATCAAGGCTGCTCCAACTGCCAGGGCCCCTGCTGACAAGTAAAGGGACAGGGGTTCCCCGGGTTGAGCTTTTGTTGACACGGGGGGTTGAGAAAGGTACCTTTTGATTTCTTCAAATGCGCTTTGACATTCCGGGCTCCAATTAACTTCTCTCTTGTTCGTTGCTCCTTTTAACAGGTCAAAGAAGGGTAGGCATCTTTCAGCTAGCTTGGAGATGAATCTTCTTAGTGCAGCCAGTGACCCTGCTAGCTTCTGCACATCTTTTTGCGTTCTGGGGGCCTTCATCTCTTGGATTGCCTTTATCTTTTCTGGGTTGGCTTCAATTCTTCGGTTGCTTATCATGAATCCAAGAAATTTTCCTGCCCCTACTCCGAATGTGCATTTTTCTGGATTGAGCCTGAGTGAGTACTTTCTCAGGTTGTCGAAGCATTCTCTCAGGTCTCCTATGTGCCCGGGGATGCTTGTGGACTTTGCAATCATGTCATCGACATATGATTCCAGGTTCCTTCCAATCTGATCCTTGAAAATTTTATTCATTGCCCTTTGATATGTTGTTCCCGCATTAGTCAATCTGAATGGCAGCATTATATAGGCATAGACCACCCTGTGGGTGATGAAGGCTGTCTTTAGAATGTCTCTGGGATTCATCTTGATCTGGTTGTACCCCGAGTAGGCGTCCATGAAACTTAGCATCACGTGCCCAGAAGTCGCGACGATCAATTGATCAATGTTTGGAAAGGGGTAGGGGTCTTTGGGGCATGCGCTGTTCAGGTCTGTGTAATCGATACACATTCTCCATTTTCCGTTTGCTTTTTTCACCATCACTACATTTGCCAGCCATTCCGGGTACTTGACTTCGCATATTATTCCCGCTTTCAATAGCTTCTCAATTTCTTCTCCGATTGCTTTCTGCCTTTCCGGGGCAAAATTTCTTCCCTTTTGCTTGATTGGCTTCCTCTCTGGGTTGACGTCCAAGCTATGCGTCGCTATGGATTCATCCAATCCGGGCATGTCTCTTGGTTTCCAAGCAAATATGTCAGAGTACCCTTGGAGTAGCGAAATCAGGTCTTTTCTGAAATTAGCCTCGAGCCCGGATCCTATATTTATCTTTTTTGAAGGATCGCTTGTACTGATCAGAATTGTTTCTGTTTCAACAGTGGCCTCTATCTTGGATTGATCCGTATCTGATACCATCTTCTGGATCCGAGCCTCTGTGTTCTTTTTCATATAAATCTGAGCCTGGGCTGTCATCTCTTTATTGTTTCTTTCTTCAGTCATTTCTGGGTTGGTTGCTTGCACAATAGGGTTGGTTTGGTCAATGCCTAGGCCCAATTCAATCCCTTCTGTGACTTGGTTGCTTTTTTGCTCTTCTGAGCCTTGTTTGATTGCTTTTGGATCTGAGAGGGTCTCTATGACCTGAACTTCTTTTCTCCCATCATCCCTTGATTGTTGGCGATGTTTCTTAATACTTTGCTGTTTCCGGAGCACGACAGCCTTTCTCTTGTTGTCTTGATGGGTCTCAACCATTACCAGAGCCTGGCTATAACATCTTTCAGCTACCTCATAGTCTCCCTTGATTTCTTCTACCCCGGTTGGGGTTGGGAACTTGATTTTCAAATGTGATATGGAGGTGATTGCTTGGATCCTGGTCAAGGCTGAGCGCCCGATTATGCCGTTGTAAGATGAGGGAGTATTGATCACGTAGAACTTAATCACATGGGTAACTTGGTTTGGGGCCGATCCAAATATCACTGGCAAGTACAAAGTTCCTTGGATCGGGACCAAGTTGTTCCCGAACCCATACAGAGGGTCCTCTCGGCATTCATTGAGCGCACGCTCCCTAGCTTCATCTGGTCCACAGTATGCTTGAAGAGTATGTTTACTGAAGATCCATTATCAATCAGCATCCTTCTCACTTCGTTGTCAAAGATATCAAGTGTTACCACCAAGGCTTCGTTGTGATTTGGGTTGACCCCTTCATAATCCTTGCTGCTGAATGAGATCATCATCTCCGGGTAGGATTGAATTGAGAATACCTCATCTCCTGAGCCCGGGCTCCTAGGGGGAGAGTGTGAGCCTCCCAGGACCACATTTACCACATTCTTACCTTTTCTTTGCCTTTCCTCTCTCTGATTTTTCTCCCTTGAGATGTATTGATTCAGGTTGCCTTTCTTGACTTGATCTTCAATGAAGTATTTTAAAGAGAGACAATTCTCAGTCTTGTGCCCATGGGTTTCATGATAGTCGCACTGCCTGTTGTAAGGCCTGCTCTCTAGGGGAGTCTGCATTGGCTTTAGAGGATAGTAGAATGGCTTTCCCTTGATCTCCTTCAGTATCTCTTCCCGGGTCCTGTTTAGTTGTGTCCACTCTGGCTCTTGCCTAGGCTCCCTTTGCTGCCTAGGGGGACCGGGATCACTTTTGGACTCTGTTTTAGGGCCCAATCTTTGGAATATTGGGGTATTTTGTACAACATTTGTTTGCTGGGTTTGGTTGCTTTGTTTGAACTTTTTCTCCTGATGGTAACCCCCTTTCGGTCGGTCATCAGAAGATTTGTTCCTGTTTCCTCCATTCCGAGAAATTCTCATTGCCTGAAGAACATCCGTTTCTTTTATGAACCGGGCTGCAATAGAATAAGCAGCGGCCAGGCTTTGGGGTTCCTTGTTTATCAATTCCACAATATATCTCTCGTTGTGTTCTGGATCCAGGTTTCTTCGAAATATGCTTAGAGCCTCCCTTTCATCGAGATTCGAAACTTTGTTGATGGCTTCCTGGAACCTCCGCATGTAGGCTGAGAGTGCTTCGTTATCATACTGGTGGATTGTCTCCAGGTGGCACATGTGCATTTCATGTGTTTTATTGGCTCTGAATCTTCTAAGGAAGGCTTCTCTGAATTCTTTCCAGGAGTGGATGCTTCTTGATGGGATTCTGCTGAACCATCTTTGAGCCCCCCCTTTGAGGGTCGAGGCGAAGAATCTGGATTTCGTCAAGTCATTGTAATAGTATATCTGAGCTATCTGTTCGAAGTAGTTGAGGTGCTCTTCCGGATCCCCCAGCCCATCGAAAGAATCGAAGTTGTAGTGTTTGAGATTTTTCTGTCGGGGGATGGCTTCTAGGGAGTGGCTGAAGGGCGTGAGGGTCTCCCCTACTTCCACCCCAGATTCTTTCTCCATTTTTCTCTGGAGCTCGTAGATCATTTCCTTGAGGTCTTTCTGACCCTCCTCTTCGTCATCAGAAATGAGTTCGGGGGTAGGGTCCCTCCGAATTCTTTTCCTCTTGTTTTAGCTAGGAGCCTCTCCTCCTCCATCTGCATTCTTTTCTGAATTTTTTGCTCCAGCTTTTCCTCCTCTTCTTTTCTTATCTTTTCTCTGATTTCTTCTAACTTTTTCTTTCTGGTTGCTTCTGTCTCCTTCTTACTAGGCTCTTTTTGATTCTTTTTTGCCTTAGCCCCAATTCGGTCGAAGACAGATCTCCTGGATTGCTGAGAGTCCCCGGACTCTTCTTGCTCATCATCTTGTTCAAATTCCATCTGAGCCCGGGCTTGTTCATCTCTGTAGAGACTGATTGCTTCAGCGAGTTCATGGCTTGTTAAGTTAGCCATATGCTCCTCTGCAACTGGAACATTGGTGTACTTGTAGTGATTTAGCTCTATGACATTTCTAGCATCCCTGATCGGGGTATGCTGTGTCAGTGGTTGCTCCTGGAAGGTCTCCCTGTCTCCTCTAGGTTCTTGAACTTGAGAGGGGTCTTGATCCTGAATATGGGTACTGGCGGAGGGCCTACCAGCTGTACTTTTTCCTGCTCTTGCCATCACCACGAATGTACAAACAACTGACCAAGATTTGAGGCTACAAATGTGGATCTGAGGTTGCTTTTTTGAAGATTACAAAAAAATTCCAGAATAACAGCAAGCAAATTTTCTGGGTTTTGCTAACAACAATACTAAACAAGAACAGCAGGCTCTTGAACACAAAAGAAAATATGCAAGCTAAAACAGTTCTGGGTTTTAAAATTACCAAGACTATCAAACCCCAGGCTTCAAGACTATCAAGATTATCAAACTCTAAACCAAAACTTAACAAGAGCGGGCTCACACAAACGTGACATAAAGTAATGAGTTCACACAAACGTGGCTAAAATGAACATTCATATTCAAGAAAGGGTTTGGTTGTTTATGTTCTTACAGTTTTGAAAGTGGACTCTCTCAAGAGTTTGCTGATGAAGATGAATCCAGGGGCACCGAGACCCAAGGATGGAGCGCCCCTCCTTCTAGCGCCAAATGATAACTCCGGTGAGCGGGCGGCTCCGTCCGACGGCGTTCCTGGACAATCTGCGCGGGGGTGAGGTGTAGCTGCTGGTTGGGCGCCTGCAAAATAACACCGGAAGGGGGGTTTGGCTCCCACGACGCCTCCGGTGTGAGAATAAGAACAGGCTTTGGAGAAGATGAAGGTATATATGTTTATGTAATTTAGAGGCTGCTATGTATGTGTGTCTATATGTGATGGCTGTTGTGTATTTTGAGTGTATGAGAGTGTGCGAGTGTAAGAGTGAAAATATTTTCCAACCCCTAAACCCTTCAGTCTTGGGGGTATATATAGCCCCAAGGTAGGGTTTAGGGGTAGTTACCTCTAAATCTGGGTCGTCGGATCTTGGGAGCGGAGGATGCCTGGCTTGGGCGAATTGCTTACACGTGTCCAGGGGAGGACCACCTCCAGAGTGTCCTAACGGCCTCTGACACGCGCCGTGCTTGTCTGGAGTGTTGGTTGTTGATAGCTGTCATAGTCACGTGCCCACGTACCCCTCCTTGGCGGGTTGTAGGATGTGCATGTATTTGTCGGGACCCCGCTCATGGCGGTCTGAATCTAGATCCGGATCCGGGTAGGCATTAGGTCCAGGCTCCCTGTTGGATCCGGATCCGGGTCATGGGATGGGCCCGAGCCTGGTCTCTCCATTTGATTGTTCTGAGAGAGGGGGGTCTCGGTCCATCGATCGAGCCTGGTATCATTTAGATCTAAGTTTAATCCTAGCCGGGTCTCTTATACCCTATCACTTTATTTAATAATCTAGCTTTTAATTGTCCCATTCCAGTTTATTATGATATTCAAGCGGCCATCCATATTTTCGAGAATCTCATTTTTCATGAACTCATTAAATATATTGAATTAGATTGTTATTTTGCCTAGAAAAAATTATCCCTGGACTTATTTCTCCTACAAGGCAATTTTTACAAAGTCATTGAGTGCGGATCATTTTCAATAACTTGTAAGCAAGTTGAGAGTGTGTCCAGGAAATTCTTGCTCACGAGGGGAAGTGTGCTAGCTAGACTATATCATTTAAATATAATATGATCCCTAAACTATAATTAGCAATTAATATAGTACATATATTAATATTTCTGATTTATAGATAACAAATTAGTATGAGAGAGATTTGGTCTCATACCTTAGCTACTGCTACAATCTATTCATGAATGTATCATTCTTATCCTATATAAGCAGCTCACTTGTAACAATTCTTACATTAATAAAAAATTTATTTTAATTATTTCACAGTCAGGGAGGACTCAGCCCAAGGCTGGGTCTTAGCCCAGGTAAGTTTTTGTAACGTTAAAAAATAATGTTATTTTTGTGTTGCAAATTTATTTAGCCAGGTTAAAAAGTTTAAAAAAATAACAAACAGATTAAGCTATCAAAATTCATAAATCTCTTTGGATTGAAGTTTGTTTGAGACTAAATGCTTCATATTTTCATTAAATATTAATGGTTCTTTTAAAGCTTTTTTTAATTGTTTTAAAAATAATTTAATAATTCCCTAAAATTCTATTTTCTACATAAGAAGTAACTTTTATTTTCAGAACTATAAATTTAAAATATTATTAAAGATTAAAGATTAAAATTATTTAAAATTATTTTTTTCTTGATAGTAATATCATTGTTAGAAAATGACTTGATAATCGTAGCCTTCTTATGCATTTATGATTAGATAATTTTTTTACCCCCCGATAATCTTAAATTTTTAGGCCGACCCCTCTTCCGAGTAACCTTATCTTTTTCTTCTTGGCCTCGAGCTTTTTTGGTTAATACTCTGCAATATCTAGTAACCTTACATGCTTGTTCATTTTATTCCGGGGCGGGTTGGAGACGGTTTAATGTCTAGAAGTTCGAACCCGTAATATATCCGAAAGCGGAGCGGGCTGTGCCGGGCCGGGCTTGAATTATGAAAAATGAATTCGTAAACAGCACTCCGGACAAGTCGGGTTGTGTTGTGTCTTTGCGGGCTCGTGGACTTCTTTTAAAATTTTTCAATATTAATTTGTTAGCCAACCATGCGGTCTATATATTCTCAATAGTTGTGCCAAAACTTTTTTATTAAATAAATCAATCAACCTTATTTTCAACCACCAACTTGCATGTACACGTACACATTTATGAGATACTTCATAAATAATATAGTATTAAATTAATAAAAAGGAAAATGAAAAAGCCAGAAGCCGCCTCCCTCCTCTGTCCCCTCTCCAACGGTTTGTAAATTTTCAAGTAAATCGAGGGGCTTCTACTGGTTTTCTCCAGTGGAAAGCCCCAATCCCTTCATTTTTTTATTCTCATTGATTTCTTTTCAATAAAACCCATTTTTTTTGGGTATTTGTGTGTCTCTCCTCTTGGAGTGTGTATCTGTCTCTCCTTTTGGAGTGTTTGTTATGTTTTTGCTTAGTCATGCTTGGGTTAATCTGGCTACTTTGAAAATGATTTATGTGGTTTTGTGGGAGATCTGTTTTTCGTGCATTAAATTTGGGCTGGTGCCGATTATTACAAGAGCTTACTTTTCACAACTAAAATGTGTTCATCTTTTGAGATCTTTCACCCTCGGCTTGTCTATAGCTGGTTTTTGGTATGTAGATAGCTTGGGTGCTTCTGAACATTGGGCTACATGTGGTGCGTATGTGAAGGTCATTTGTGATATTACTAGTTCCAGGATTGGTGCATGTATGATCGATCAGAAAACTATTTTAATCTTTTTTCATTCAAAGAATCGTGAGATTCATGATGTTAAACAGTCTGAAAACATAAGCGACTATTTGCTTAGCTCGTTTATTTGTTTAATCCTGGCTGTGTTTTTTTCGATGTGAGTTTTGTTCCTATTGAAATTAAGTTGTAATTTTGGTTGATGCAATTTATAAAAAGCATTTTGTCAAAAAAAAAATAAAAAGGAAAGAGAGATGGAAGAGCAATTCACGATCTCAATTGAGCCTAATCATTATTATATATTCAAATATAGTATTCAATTTAATACTATATTAAATTTTCGTAAATATAATATATTATTATATATTATTATATATTCATAAATAATATAGTATTCAAATATATTAAATTGAATTATTATTTAATACTATGAACAAGCCTGATTCCCCGTCCAAGTGGCCACCTCTGTTTGTCATTATGGTCATCCATGCTCGGATTCACTTTCATGTGCAGAGCTAGTCCCCCATGGTTATCGGATTTAAATTTAATCGCCTGATTTAACGTGAAATGTTAGAAAAGATGGGCTAAATTAGAAAAAAAAACAAATATTAAATTATCAACAAAATTACATGAAATAAGAAAGATTGAATATTAATTTATTTCTTTTATACGACTCTCATTGCCCGGCCTTGAATATCAGTTCCCTATATCAGTTCCTTTCTTTTTCTTTCTATACACAACTCTGATCAACCGACCATTCCAGCATTCATTCCAGCATGTAGAAGTATACATGACTTATATTTTTAAGGTTTATTATTTTAGTTTACTCTAATATCTTCATAATAGTATTATATGACAAATAAGCTAAATAATAATTAATATACATTGTGAAAAACATTTTTATTATATCTTATTACCCGTGCAAGTACAACCATAATAACAGACACCCGCACCTTTTTCTTTGAAAATCACACTCTCACTCTTATTATATCGTAATATTCATGCAAGTGCTGGGGAGATTTGTCATATAATTTGAACATTATTGTTATATCATGTTAATTGGTCAGAATTTTGTCATAAAAAAGTCATGCTTGATCAAAATCTGTTATATTCATCTTTATAAAAAGAATTCTTTAGGATATCATATTTGGTATTTTTAAAATTAGTCCTTAATTTTGATACATCTCTTCTATATATAATAGTATTTTGTGAGAATCGAACTCGAGTTGCATCATTTTTCTATACAACCTCGTACCACTATACCATATTGTCACATGTGTTTTTTATCATACACATAATATGTAAGTGTGCTAAAAGAATATTTTATTTACTTTAAAGATAGCTACTTGAATTCCGCAAAAAAATGATAGATACTTGAATATTTGTACAATTAATTTTAAATAACTGAATTCCAGATATAAAGTTAGGCATAGTACATTAATGGATTATTATCTTATTTATTATTATTTTTAGTTTCAAAATATATCTCATATATTTTTAACATGTTTTTTATTATGAAAAGTAATTAAAATGTACATATATAATTTTTAAAGAAAATATTGAAAATAGAATCGCCTATATATAAATAATCTAGATTGGTATTAAATATTTAGATAAGTTTGAATTATAATGAGTCAATGAATTTTAATTTATTTTGAATTTGAAATCAGAATTTGGCAAATTATTCAAAAAATACTCGAAATTTGACTACATGACTAGCCGAAACACATTGTCACATTTTACGTTTAGTAAATTTAAATTAGAAGTTCGACGAGAATATCTTACCAATAATGTAATTTTTTTTGATATCTTATATTAATATAAATTAATGTGTTTGAGGTATTTATAGGATCAAGTCAATTGTTTATTTGTATTAAAATTACTAACTTCACTAGTAGCGCAATATTGTTTTGGGACTTGTTCCGATTTTAAAAATATTTAAAATTTGATATTAGATAAACAATATTTATTGATCAAGATAATATTATACAATTATTTTGAATTATTCAAATAAAAGTTATATCTATACTATATTGTAGAATTTGATTCAATACATTTTATACTATTTTAAAAATATATATATTGTTCAATAATTTGAAGGAATTAACCAATTCAACTAATATTTATAAAACTTTATCGATTTGAAAAATATTTAATTTTCGGAGAATAGTATACAATATTATCAAATTATTATATGAAGAAATATTAGAGTTGTAATGAAAGAAATTTAAAAATAGTTTAAATAACAATATAATTACAATTTTTGCTTCAAATTCTTGAAAAAAAATCATGAAAATCAATAATAAGTCTTACAATATATAATTTATTTTTATGCTACATGATTGATACTCGGTCGCGTAAAAAACAGATATGGATTGTTTGTCAGTGATAATGTGAATACCATATATAAATTATTGCAATTTATTTATTACATAATTTTAATTTTTGAATAATTATAAATACATGTTATTTAAGTAATCAATTGCCTCACTAGATATTAATAATGATTATACATGTACATAAATAAGATATTTAGCATATAAACAATTGAAACCATCGTAATTTCCTAAGAAATGTAACATACGATAATTCACATGCTAATATAGACACATATAACTTAATCTTATTTTGTTAAGAGTAGTGTAAAAAACTAACATTTTTCCAAACATACATACGTTAAATTTCAAAAACTAACATTTTTCATTAAAATCAACTTTTATATTAACAATAGTGTAAATTTTATATTATTTTATATTATGATTGCAAATAATTCTGAATTCAGTTATTCATTTTTTATCTTTTTAAATTGAGTAAGTTAATTGTAAGTTAGTAGAGAACTCAATAATAATATAGACCAGATATATAGTTTATTTAAATAAAATTCAAATTTTTTGGTCAACTCTATATTCAACATATATGTTAATTTTTAAATTTTTCTTTGTAAACATACCAATGACATTCTACATACTAAGTTTATTTGTTTCATTTTAAACGTACACTGACTACCATGTTTATATTCATTCATTAAATACAATTATACAACAGAAATAAGAATATATATATATTTTTCTTAATGAGAAACGTTGTGTAATTTAGTAATGTCTTGTATGAAAATGATACACAGATAAATACGTTAGACATTATGCAATATTTACAAATAAGAATATAACTAAAAATATTATAATTGCATGCATAAAAAAACTCTAGAAAATAATCGGTGGCTCGCACGGGTTATTATGCTAGTTAATTGATAATGAATGACAATCCGTTTGTTTCATTTACTTTTGTGTCATAAATGTCTAAGCTAAACCCAAACTGTTAAGTATTCGTTTCGTTTTCTATTTGTATATCTTCATGTAATTTGAAATTAATAATAAATAAATAAATAAATATAGTATTATTTGAATATTAAATTTTTACTAGTCGAGTTTAAGTCATTAAGTCGTAAAAACTTAGAGCATTCAAGTCTAGTGAAATTTAAATATGAATAAATATTGTATCTATTTTTTTGTAAACATTATATATAAAATATTATTTTAAGATTTATATGTTTTCATATTATTTTGATAAATTTAGGGTGTAAATTCATTTCAGATTTTAAAAGATCGATAATAATCCATGAATTTAAAAAGATTTTCGTTGATTTTAATAATTCATGAATTTTGACGGAGTTGATAAAATAATATTGTAGAGTCATTTTATGAAAATTTTCAAAAATTCTTCAAATCTCTTGTATTTTAAAGAAATTTCAAAAGATTAAAAATGAACTAGCAAATCCATCAAAATCCACCACATTTCCAAATAAAAAAATATCACGATTTTTTGAATACATCATATTTTGATGTATTTTTAAAAATTCAAATTGAATTCCGCCAGGTTTTAGTAGAGTTTTTAAAATCTAAATTGAATACACTCAGATTTTAAAATACATTGTCTATTCTCTATTGAATACCATCAGATTTAAAAAAAAATTAAAATTCAAATTGAATACCTCTTGAAATAAAGAATCCAGAAAAATAATTTAAAATCGTGAATGAATGCACCCCTCTTATTTAAATATTTATTTATTTTGTTTACTTTCGTTTCATTCGTATACCGAAGGATAAATTCAAAACCGACACCAAATTTATCCGTGTACTTTCTGTTAGAAAATGAATAACACATGCGGGGGGAGGGGTGAATGTGTTTTACTGTTTCTAGGCTTTTCTTTGAAAGTTTTTGACTTGGTTGACCAAAGTAAATTTAATCTTGTAGAAATGTGTTACTGCAGGAATCTAAACATGCAAGAATAAGGAACACAAATCTTTTCAAAACTCACTTAATTTTGTATTAAAATTAAAAATATTTTGCTACAAAATTTCTAGGCTTTTTGATGTTAAAGAGCTTAGCTTCTCCTTGAGAGTGTTACAAGAAATTTTTATCTAAATTATTACAACTGACTAAGGACCAGTGTTAACTTTATAACTCAGTCAACTGCTGGTTTACACAGTGTGTAATACGACATGCTATTAGCTTTTCTAAACTGTCACTTATCATTTCTATTTATAGAAAAGCAGGTCTTCCATTTCTGGCTTAACATATCTTTAGCATCCCGTATTCACTTTAATCTTTCTTTGTCAGTTAATCTTTACCATTGATCTTGCACATTCTTCAAGCTGCTTTTTGTAGACTTGTCAATCCAGCTGTTGGATTGTTTATTGATTGTTTATCTTGGATATTGAACTGATCTGCAACCTTGTACTTTGAGATTTGTACATCGAGATCTCCAGTTTAGGTCTATTGAACACTTGACATCTCGATAAGTATATTGTCTTATCGAGATCTCTAGTACTCTATATTTAGTTTGGCTTGTAGATGTCTTCAGTTCTCTATAAGAGAATTTTGGATTGTCGAGATCTCTAGTCTTCACATTTTCACTTTGACTTATCGATAACTCTTAGTTCTCTAGTGGCTTCTTGACTTGTCGATTTCTCAGAGTTCTCAAGTCAAATTAACTTGTCGAAATCTCAGAGTCCTCTAGTGAATTTTAACTTGTCGATATCTCTGAGTTCTCTAGTGAATTTTGACTTATCGATATCTCTGAGTTCTCTAGTGGAACTTGACTTATCGATAACTCTGAGTTCTCTAATGAATGTACACTTGTCGATAACTCTGAGTTCTCTAGTGAAGAAATGACTTGTCGATATCTCCAATCTTCATGTCTTCAATTTGGCTTGTCGATATCTCACTGAGTTCTCTAGTAGCTTTCCTGACTTCTCGATAAATCATTTTGGAGTTCTTGAATGACTTCTCTATAACATTAAATCTGTGACTTGTAGAGATCTTGACTTAGAGTATTTTTCTCCAAACAGATTTATTCAACTCCAAGCTTCTTCCAAATTCTTCTGAGGCATGATCTTCTTGATCTTCTTCCAGATAGAATCCTTAGGCTTGATACTGTTTTAGGAAAAAGACTCCAGTCTGCTCCTTTGCACTTTTACAGACTTTAAGTGTTACAAGTACAAAATACAAACTAAGACAACAACACAACTTACTTAGGGTTGAAACCAAGCTTAGCTGATTACCAAAAATAACAGTTCATTAATCTCCTCCTTAAATCAGATGTACATTTATCTTGCTTCATACTTTGATCAGGGACACTAATGATATTGTTATCTTCGGTGATCTTTGACATCATCACTTACATATTATAATATCCCCCAACTTGTTCATTATGAAATTATGCACAAGTTCTGATAGATGATGTCAAAACTTTAACTAAATGCATAAGTAATCTCTCCATCTTGTCTTCTTTTGTGAGTTGCATTTAGATTTACTCTTCTCTGAACATCCATCCAGTTGTTTCTCTATTTCTGCATAGTGATATATTCTCCCCCTTTTTGATATTATCTTCAGGTAAAAAGATCCAGCTAGATGCACATTGTTCAAGCTTTTGTCATTGTCCATTTAGAACAATATCTGCAGCTTTAAGCTTCAGTGATATCTGTAATGAGTCCATCAAGTAGAATAGGAATTTTACTTAGATCTGCAGAAGAAGTCTGTCAGTAATAAAAGTCCTAAGCTCTCTGTTCTTTTGAATAAGTAGTCTCACTACTTCTTACCGCACTAGTCTCATAACTTTTAATAGTCAGAGTTTCCTCACAAGGATTACTAAATCCATACACTCATCTAACTCTCCTTTTTCCAGGAAGGATCCCGCCTCTCTTATTTTCTGTTTTTCTCTCAATCTTTTCTCTCATCCTCACATGAAAGGATCAATTGTTGTTTGACTTACCGAAATAAGAGGTGGCTGAGAAGAGTTGTCTGTGATCATATGATTAGGGGTAAACCATATAGGTCTAATTATACTCATTTCATCAGAAGAGTGAATACCAGCTAGAGGTTGTGAGATGGATGGTTCATCAGAAACACCTGTGACTAGGGTCACAGTTTTACTCACAGAATGCTTTGTGGTTTTGACAGTGTGTTGTCCTCCACTTATAGTGGGAACCTCCAATTGAATTGGAGGGGATTTGACGGGGTAACTGTCATGTACACCAGCCTCAAACCCTTGTGTGTCTTGCAACACACTGGCACTTAAATGTGCTATACTTGCCTTTCTCATGACATTGTCATAGGCAATTGTACTTCTAGCTTTGACTGCTAAGGCAGCTTCTGCTAAAGTTATGAGGGGAGTTGTTCCTTCTTGAGGAACCTCCAATTGAATTGGAGAGGATTTAGATAGCTCCCACTCAGGAGTACTACCCTCAAATCTTTCAGTCTGTGAAGACTGTTTTGCACATGAAGGTGCATGAGAAATATTCATGGGATCTTCAGTGAAAACTGATGGATTCCCAATGTTTGTGGTGGTTCTTTTCTCAAACAATCAAAACAACTGAAGAACAATTTGAAATTTCTGTTCTTTTGTAAAACATGTTTCTTTTGAGAGTCACCTAAGTGGGATTGTGTTTGTGTTGCTGTGCCTGGGTGAACTGCAGTTTGGTTTTGAAATGTTTTAGCTGCAGTTTATCACAAATACATTTTGATTGATTATTTGAATTTCCTGTTGTTGTCTGAATAGATTGTGTTGGACCTGTAATGCATTGAACATGTGTATCTTTTTGGAGTTTATTTAGACATATGCATTGTAAGATATTTAGTTGCAAACTTTATTGCAGAAAAGATAATAATCAATTTAGATATAACCACATAGCAATCATTACACAAACAAAAGAATGCTTGAGAAGAATTAGAATTTTCATTGATAATGGAAACAGAGTACATTAAGATAGAGATTTCAACAAGTAAATCCTAATCCTAACTACTCTAATTTCTGCTTCTTCTTCTCAGTCTCTATCCTCCTTGCCCGACGCTGGTAAGATCTGGACATGAAGTCTGTAAGAGAAATGATTATCTCCTGCAACTCCAGAGCAGCAAGACGTTGCTGCTCAGCCACCATGGCACGTCTCTCCTGCTCCAGAGAGACTTCTCCCTCAAAGAAAAGGAAGTTTATCTGATCGTCCCACGAGAGTTCGTCAAAGACGTCTAGTGGAACATCAAAGGGGCTGCATACGATCCCTTTGATGCGGACTTGAAGTCCAAAAGGGTAATAATAGACCTTATTGTCAGTCAAGTGATGGGCTGGAAGATAAACACCGTTGTTGAGCGTGTGAAAAACAGGGGCAACCATTGGAGAGAGATGAACAATAAGTGAGTTTTGAGGTTAGGATATTTGATGAGAAAGAAAGTAGTGATGAATAACGAAGGGCAAATGGATTGAATTTATAGAAGGAGAAAAGAAAGGAACCAAGAGACTCTTGAGCTGCCCGGTTAATAAGTGTAATAATCACACAGAAATACTTTACGAGTATCTAGAGAATTAGAAGTGACTAGTTACTATTCCCCATGCAAGTACTCAAGAATCTTAGTTCACTTTCTAGGTTAACTATTCCCTATGCAAATAAACAAGTACTCCCTACACAAAAAGTAATCCTTCCTATCAGCAAAATATTTCACTAGCTAACTCATCAAAATAAATACTGATAAGGAATTATTTTGAATAAATTCAAAACACATAATTAGCATATAGTCAAATAAATTTAACTATTATCAACATTCTCAAAATATCATATATAATGTACTAGTCTACTTACATTAAACTAACATATTCCACATTTAAGAAAAAATTGCACATAAGCACGTAAATGTGTCAATAAGTCTGAGTAATTATAAACAAAGTATGTCAAAAGTATTTTGCTGAACATAATTTATGAGTTAAATTATTTCAATTGTTCATACTTTTTGCTCCTTTTGATATGTTATTTATTAACTTCATATTTAGGATATGAATTAATAAATATTCAGTTTGCTTAGAATTTTGAGAAATTCCGAGTTAAAATATGTATCGAGAAGTCTGGGTATTATAGTAAAAGTAAGTGACTTGTCGAGAACTCAAATATAGACATTTGGAGTTTGTCTATCGAGACGTCATTTTAAGAAATAAAGTACATATCGAGAAGTCATTTTTAAATTACTCTTTTAGAGAACTCAAAATTGACTTATCTGGATGTCAAATAAATACCCAGTTTGTCCAAGAGGTGGACTGAATTAATTCTAACTTTTATTTAAACAAGTTCAAAATAAAATTAGGAAAAATTTTCCAAAAGTATTTTACCAAAATAATTTATTAAATTAAATTATTTCAGTTCTGAGTTATTGATAGGTCAGAAATTACACTTGTAGAGAACTCCGTGAATTAACATTACTAGAGAACTCTACAAAGACTTATTGATAAGTCATATTAAGCCTATCGAGAAGTCACTCGAGAAGTCAGTAATTGACTTATCGAGGACTCACTCGAGAAGTCCTAAAATGATTTGTCGAGAAGTCAATTTGACTTATCGAGAACTCAGTTCTCTATATACTTTTAGTTTATGTAATTATGCCTTGTGTTAATTTTACATATTAAGAATGTAAATTAACAACTGAGCAGTTTACTTAGAATTTGGAAAATTCCAAGTTGAATTTGAATTTGAAATACAAATATGTGGAGCTTTCTGAAATATTTATAATTCATATTTCAGTTAACTTCCAATTAAATCAAATTAATATTGATTTACTGGAGATTAATCTGCTGCAAAAAATTAGCTGAGTCCTTTGCTTAGGATGAAGAATTAAGCATTCCAATTTCACCTACAAGTCTAGTGAAAGTTGCTTCATCCAAAGGTTTTGTAAAAATGACAGCCAATTGTTTTTCTGTTGGTACAAACATGATCTCAATGGTACCATTTGTAGCATATTCTCTAATAAAATGGTACCTTACATCAATGTG
Organism: Apium graveolens; assembly: GCF_009905375.1. Lineage (NCBI taxonomy): Eukaryota > Viridiplantae > Streptophyta > Magnoliopsida > Apiales > Apiaceae > Apium > Apium graveolens. The sequence goes on along the minus strand of NC_133650.1, from coordinate 6,410,068 downwards.
CTTTGTCCTAGAATGATTAACTGGATTAGCTACTATAGATATAGCACTAGTGTTGTCGCACATAATAGGAATTTTATGTAACACTAGGCCATAATCCATTAGCTGATTTCTAATCCAAAGCACTTGAGCACAACAACTCCCTGCAGCTATGTATTCAGCTTCAACTGTAGAAGTTGATACAGATTATTGTTTCTTGCTATACCAGGACACAAGTCTTTGTCCTAGAAATTGACAGCTTCCATTGGTACTCTTTCTGTCAACCCTGCATCCAACAAGGCCTGCATCTGTGTAACCAACAGCTTCAAAACCAGTTCCCTTAGGAGACCATAATCCCAAGTTTGGAGTCCCCTTCAAGTATCTAAAAATCCTCTTTAAAGCCATCAAATGTGATTCTTTTGGATTGACTTGAAATCTTGCACATAGACATGTTGCAAATATGATGTATGGTCTATTTGTTGTTAAGTATAGCAATGATCCAATCATCCCTCTGTAGCTTGAGATATCTACACTATTGCCCTTTTTATCTTCATCCAACTTTGTTGCATTAGATATAGGTGTAGATGCAGGTGAAAAATCAATCATACCAAACTTCTTCAATAGATCCTTGACATACTTAGTTTGGCTGATGAAGATACCATCACTTCTTTGACTGACTTGAAGTCCAAGAAAGTAACTCAGTTCCCTCATCATACTCATTTCATATTCACTTTGCATAAGCTTGGAGAATCTTTGGCAAAGCTTCTCATTAGTATAACTAAAGATGATATTATCCACATAAATCTGAACTAGGATCATATCTTCACCATGTTTCTTGTAGAAGAGAGTCTTGTCTATGGTTCCTCTAATAAAACCATGCTTCGGTAGGAAATTTGATAGTGTGTCATACCAAGCTCTAGGCGCTTGTTTTAGTCCATATAGAGCCTTGAGTAACTTGTACACAAAAATTGGAAATTTTGGATCCTCAAAGTCAGGAGGTTGTTGCACATAAACTTCTTCTTCTAGCTCACCATTCAGAAAGGCACTTTTGACATCTATTTGATACACTTTGAAGTTAGAATGTACAGTAAATGCTAGGAAAATTCTTATAGTTTCAAGTCTTGTAACTGGAGCAAAAGTTTCATCATAATCAATTCCTTCTTCTTGTGAGTAGCCTTTTGCAACCAACCTTACTTTGTTTCTGGTAACCATACCATTTTCATCCATTTTATTCCTGAACACCCATTTCGTTCCAATAATACTTCTATTCTTTGGTGCATGAACTAATTTCCAGACTTTGCTTCTTTCAAACTGATTTAGTTCTTCCTGCATGGCAGATATCCAGTCAGGATCCAGAAGAGTTTCATCAATTTTCTTAGGTTCTACTTGAGACAGAAAATATGCATGTAGGAACTCATTAGCAGTTGTACTTCTAGTCCTCACACCAGCAGTAAGATCACCAATAATTGCATCTCTAGTGTGACTCCTATCCCACTTCCTTGTATGAGTTTGTTGACTTGTGCCTTCATTATTTTCTTCAATGTTGGTATGACTGCTGGATCCTTCTTCTCTTTCTCCCTTTGAGTTTGTGCTCTCAAATTCAGGTGTTTGAGATGAGTTTCCATTTTCATGATTTTCCTGTTGAGTAGTCTCTTCATTTAATGTCTGTTGTGCATCAACTTTATCTTCTCCATCAGAGTCACTATCAATGTTGAGATTTTCAAATACCAGGGCTTCAGCTTCATTATCATCAAGGCATCTCAAGCCTGGACATTTGTCATCATCAAAAGTCACATATGTGCTCTTCATAGTCTTCTTTTGATCAATCACATAAACTTTGTAGGTTGTCCTTTCCAGTGAATATCCCAGAAAAATTGCTTTAAAAACCTTTGAGTCAAATTTTCCCACATATTCAGAGTTGTCTTTCAAAATATAACACTTGCTTCCAAACACATGAAGATGTTTTACAGTAGGCTTTCTCTTAGAAATGATTGAGTAAGGTGACTTGCCATGTACCTTGTTAATGAGATATATGTTCTGAGTATAATATGCAGTGTTAACAGTCTTTTCCCAGAAACTTGTTGGCGACTTGGCATCTTACAACATTGTCCTGGAAGCTTCAACAAATGTTCTATTCTTTCTCTCAACTACTCCATTTTGTTGAGGTGTCCTGGAAGTTGAGAATTCTTGAACAATGCCTTTACCTTTGCAGAATTCACTTAATGTAGCATTTTTGAATTCTGTTCCATTATCACTTCTCAATCTTTTCACACAATTGTAATCTTCAGCATGTTTTTCTATCTTCTTGATGTGCTCAATTATGATGTGTGGAGTTTCATCTTTAGAGTACATGAACTATACCCAAGTGTATCTTGAGAAATCATCCACCATCACAAGTGCATATTTGTTTCTTAAAATTGATAAGACATTCACTAGCCCAAATAAGTCCATGTGAATAAGTTGCAAGGGTGTACTTATAGAATTCACAGTTTTTGACTTGTGAGTAGATCTTTTCATTTTTCCTTTCTGACAAGCTTCACAAACTTCAACTTGAGCAAATTCCAGTTTGGTCATGTCTCTTACTAACTCCTTTTTGACTAAGGTGTTAATTGCCTTGAAATTCAAGTGAGACGGCTTCTTATGCCATAGCTTGTTTTATTCTTCTGATTCCTTGGTGTAAAAGCAGCAAATATCATCCTTATTTGTTGAGTCCAAGTCTGCAACAAACAAGCTTCCTTTCCTTGCTCCTTTTAGAGCAACTTCACCAGTTCTCTTGCTGATAAAAGTGCATTCTTCTTTGTTGAATAAAACTTCAAAACCTCTGTCTGCAAATTGGCTAACACTGAGTAGATTCACTTCAAGACCAGCTACTAGTGCTACATCATCAATGACAATATTTTCAGAAACAATCTTTCCATATCCCATTGTGAATCCTTTGCTGTTGTCTCCAAAGGTCACCAATGGGCCAGCTTTCTCCTTAAACTGTAATAACATGGCCTTATCACCTGTCATATATCTGGAATATCAACTGTCAATGATCCATATGACTTTCTTCACTTTATCCTGCACATAATGAGATTCAGGTATGTTTAGTGACCCAAGCAGTGTTGGGTACTTTCTTCTTGTTAACAGATTTAGCAGAAGTAGAGTGAGTTGTTTCAGATAAAATAGAGTTCAATGATTGTTGTGCATTTTCCCTTTCTGATGTAGACTCAATTTTTGTTTCTTTAAGGTCTACTCTCAATTTGTGGCAACTCTTCATCACTTTCAAATTGCAAGGGATGCAGTCAAACTTATCATAGAATGAGTAGGGATCATTAAATCTGCTTCATTGTATTTGCAAGCTCCTTCAGTTGGCTTACTAACAACCTTTTTACAAAGATGAGTTAGATGATTTGCAGAGCCACATTTTTCACACTTCTTTCCAAGAGCATCTGCAACAAAAGCCAGATCATTACTTTTGTTTATCCCTATTTTCCCATTTTTATTTTTCTTCTTCTTTCTTGCATCTTCAATCTTTATTTCTTTGACAGGAGTCTTGGTGCTTTGATTGTCCATGAGATTTTTTTCAGCCATAGAAGATTGAGTTGAGTTTGCATTTTTCTTTTCATTATCCTCATCTGCAATTTATTGCTTGATAATCAATTCTTCTTCACTGAAGTCTACTTCACAAGCCTTGAACACAGGTGACCCAACCTTTTTCAGCATTGCTGGAATATTTTCATTCTATGTTACTTTTTCTTTGTCCCTTATGTTCTTCTTTTTGCTGTTCAAAACATCATAATCAAGACCAATAGCAATGTTTGCACATGGTTTGATTTTCTCATGGTACTGACCAACCAATTCAGATACATTATTGAAGGACTTCAACTTTACTTCATTTTTCTCTAGTTTTTCCCTTAGCACAGCCTCAATCTCATTTGCACACTTGAGCTTGTTCTTCAGATATTCATTTTCTTATTTCAAAGCTTCAAGCTCCATTATCAACAATTTAGTTCCTTGTTTTTCATTCTCAAGCTTCTCATTCTTGTGTAGATGTGAAACATTTCCGTGCTCATCTTCTCAACAGTTTTCTTATATTGATTCACATTTAAATCAGTGATGGTAAGAGCTGGTACCTGTGATTTAGATGAGGATGATTCTCCTTTCTCCAAGGTCATGAGTGCATAGTTTCCAAGTTCTTCATCTTCATCAATTTCATAGTCATCCCAACTTTTACCTTCTGCAATATAATCTTTACTTTGCTGTTTCTTCAGAAGAGCTTCATACTTTACTTCAAGTTCAAGATAAGCTTTATCTTTCATTGCCTTCTTGGGTTTCCTGCATTCTGTAGCAAAGTGGCCCAGTTCATCACAATTGAAGCACCTTATCTTAGATCTGTCAACAGATCCAGTTTTGTAGCCATTCTTGCTATCAGAATTATACTTTCCTTTTTCCTTCCAGCTGCCGTCTTTGTTGAAAGATTGTCCTTTATTCTTGAAGTATCTTGGCTTCTTTACTCCAATATTAGAGAATTTCCTAGCCAAATAGGCCATTGACTGATCTAGCTCATCCGGTTCTTCAAGAGTATAGAACTCATCTTTTTCCAGTTCCAGAATGACTTGTTCCTGTGAATCATTTGTTCTTTGCTCACTTGTTGAGGCAACTGGAGTTTGAGATCTTGGTTTATCATTGGATGTTTGACCTTCATTTACAATTAAAGCACTTGAGCCATCCACAACATATCCTTGATCAGATCTCAATGATTGTCTTTGAATCATCTCTAGTTCATATATTTTGAGAATTCCATATAGAACTTCCAGTGTTATTCTGCTCAAGTCTCTCCCTTCCCTGATTGCTGAGATTTTCTTTTCTAAATGATCAGGAAGAGTAAGCAAGAAATTTAGATTCACTTCTTCAGCTTCATAGTATTTTTCATGAAGTTGCAAGTCATTTATCAGCTTATTGAATCTTTCAAACACATCAGTAATGCTTTCCTTTGGCTTAGCCATGAAACCCTCATACTGTGAAATTAGTATCCTTCTTTGATTAGATCTAACTTCCTCAGTTCCCTCACAAAGTATCTCAATCTTTTCCCATATTTACTTGGCAGTGTCATAATTGACAATGTTGTTGTACATTACATTGTCAAATGACTCAATCAAAATTAATTGTAAGCTGCTATCCAGGAAAACTTTCTCTTTTTCAGGATCAGTATACTCAGCAGGATCTTTTGGAGCATAAAGAGCTGGGATAATCCTGTCTCCATCTGTAGATTCCTCAATTCTAACCGTAGGGATGAAGGGTCCATCCTTGAGGATCTGAATGTAGAGCGGATTGACCATCCTGATAAACATCATCATTTTCTTTTTCCAAAGAGTATAGTTAGCTTTGTCAAAGGTATGAATTTTGATGCTACTGATTTTCTGTGTATTCATTTTTCCAAGATCTTAAATCTATTTACTTTCAGATTTTGCTCTGATACCACTTGTTAGGAAATGAATAACACACAGGGGGGTGAATGTGTTTTACTGTTTCTAGGCTTTTCTTTGAAAGTTTTTGGCTTGGTTGACCAAAGTAAATTTAATTTTGTAGAAATGTGTTACTGCAGGAATCTAAACATGCAAGAATAAGGAACACAGATCTTTTCAAAACTCACTTAATTTTGTATTAAAATTAAGAATGTTTTGCTACAAAATTTCTAGGCTCTTTGATGTTAAAGAGCTTAGCTTCTCCTTGAGAGTGTTACAAGAACTTTTTATCTAAATTGTTACTGACTGACCAGTGTTAACTTTATAACTCAGTTAACTGCTGGTTTACACAGTATGTAATAAGACATGCTATTAGCTTTTCTAAAATGTCACTTGCCATTTCTATTTATAGAAAAGCAGATCTTCCATTTCTGGCTTAGCATATCTTTAGCATCCCGTGTTCACTTTAATCTTCCTTTGTCAGTTAATCTTTACCATTGATCTTGCACATTCTTCAAGCTGCTTTTTGTAGAATTGTCAATCCCGCTGTTGGATTGTTTGTTGATTGTTTATCTTGGATATTGAACTGATCTGCAACCTTGTACTTTGAGATTTGTACATTGAGATCTCCAGTTTAGGTCTATAGAACACTTGACATTTCGATAAGTATATTGGCTTATTGAGATCTTTAGTACTCTATATTTAGTTAAGCTTGTAGAGGTCTTCAGTTCTCTATAAGAGAATTTTGGCTTGTCGAGATCTCTAGTCTTCACATCTTCACTTTGACTTATCGATAACTCTTAGTTCTCTAGTGGCTTCTTGACTTGTCGATTTCTCAGAGTTCTCAAGTCAAATTAACTTGTCGAAATCTCAGAGTCCTCTAGTGAATTTTAACTTGTCGGTATCTCTGAGTTCTCTAGTGAATTTTGACTTATCGATATCTCTGAGTTCTCTAGTGGAACTTGACTTATCGATAACTTAGAGTTCTCTAATGAATGTACACTTGTCGATAACTCTGAGTTCTCCAGTGAAGAAATGACTTGTCGATATCTCCAATCTTCATGTCTTCGATTTGGCTTGTCGATATCTCACTGAGTTCTCTAGTAGCTTTTTTGAGTTCTCGATAAACCATTCTGGAGTTCTCGAATGACTTCTCTATAACATTAAATCTGTGACTTGTAGAGATCTTGACTTAGAGTATTTTTCTCCAAACAGATTTATTCAACTCCAAGCTTCTCCCAAATTCTTTTGAGTCATGATCTTCTTGATCTTCTTTCAGATAGAATCCTTAGGCTTGATACTGTTTTAGGAAAAAAACTCAAGTCTGCTCCTTTGCATTTTTACAGATTTTAAGTGTTACAAGTACAAAATACAAACTAAGATAACAACACAACTTACTTAGGGTTGACCCCAAGCTTAGCTGATTACCAAAAATAACAGTTCATTAATCTCCTCCTTAGATCAGATGTCCATGTGTCTTACTTCATACTTTGATCAGGGGACACTAATGATATTGTTATCTACAGTGATTTTTGACATCATCACTTATATATTACACTTTCGTGTATCAAAAATGTCTATTCAAATCCGTAATTTTTGTGTCGTGTTATCATGTTATGTACAAAATTACCGACTTTAACGGTGATTACATTACAAGGTAAAATGAAGATTTTTTTAAGATACGGTAGAATCTTGATATGAGTGAAGTGATCCATCTCATTCATTAATTTTATAACCAATTAATGAAGAGACATGTTGCATTTTGAGAACTAAGAAATTTTGAGAAAATTTTCAGACAATTAAGTTGAATTCCGAGACATTTTTCATTCTAAAATGTGATGCGTGATAAGACTGATAAACTACTAAATTTGCGAGAGTAATTTGACATTCTAATATCCTGACATACCAGCAGAAATCAAATGCTGTAGACAGTAGTACACTGTAGTTTCATACCTTAAAGGCAAATATCAAACAGCAGTAAATCTGACAGACCAAGGCCCAAGAGGCCACATTAACATACAAGTTATTCATTGGAATTTTTATTTCTGCACTGCATATGCAGAGCAAGAGTACACAGCTCAAGTATATATGCCTGGCAAATGCCACAATGGACTCAACCTTGACACTGTGTCCCCCCTACTGCGTCTAACAGAAAACCGTTTTCCTTGATCTTTTTCTTCTTTGGCTCCTCTGTAGGCGATTCTGTTTCCTCGAGCTCTTTAAGCCGATACTCTGCAATATCTAGTAACCTTACCTGCAATTGCTTGTTCATTTTCATTGTGTGCTTTGTCATTGTTGTAATCCATGCCCGGTTCCCCATGTTTGTATCCACTTTCATTTGCAGCGCTTCTGCTGTATTGTCCCCCTATCCAATATAAAATTTAAATAATGACTCGTCCAAAATATTTAGCTAGATGATGAAGATGTGAGCCGAGCTTGACTTAACTAGTAGGAGTATGTTTAAGTCAAATTTTACGAGAATCTATGATAAATTTAATCAAAAACTATTCTGTTAGATGATATAAACAATTTCATAAGCATGTCAATGTGTGTTCAGAAGCAAGATAATGCTAATTAATGTGCATCAAATTGGGATGCTAGATAAGCATGCAGACACACAAATAGACACTGAGAGAACCTGTAAGTCAGAGATCTGTTGGCTTAGTAGATTAGTGCTGCAATATTCTTCCACGACTTCGTGTTCTCGTGAAGGTAGAAGAGTGGCCATTCCATTGGACGCGGGAGATGTTTGAGAGTACTTTTCAAGCAATGAAAAACGCAAGGAATTGGATGGTCTTTGATGGCTCTTCAAAGGAACCAGTGATGATTGAGGCATCACTAGTAGATTGGATATGGCCCCTGGATACAAAATTAAAGTGAGATTCTACACATCAAATCTACATGTAATGTGTATACTAGGATTATATGACAATTGACAACAATGAAATCCCATGAAAAAAAACATTTCTTGATTTTTCATCTGTATATAATCTCAGTTTCGGACTTTTGGATTCTAAACTATGCCTTATTAAGTTTGCTTCCTATTTAAATTCTACGCATAACCAGATGCATTTAATCTTGCTAGTCTGTCCATGATCTTGTCGAAACAGATTAGTGATATGCTAGTACAATGAAGACCTTCCCTATGAAATTGACAAAGGTTTAAAGGAAACAATGAAATGAACCATATATCTAAATTTCTACCTTTTTGATGTTCAAAGGTTCTAATGATCACCCAATTGACAACATCCCAGAGGCAGGCAGTGCAGTCCTCAGATGCAGATACGAGACCCATTCCACAAAAGGTCATTGCAGTAACTGATTCCCTGCATGATCGAGAAATTCATTCTTTTATCTTTAGATATAAATATGCTCTAACATTAATAAGCAGAGTAAACTATAGGATTCCAGTTGTCCTACTGCTCGACTCTTCTTAACTCCAGTGTGTTTGAGGACTGCTGATGTTACATGTGTTCCGTAGACTTGGTGTATCAATATAGTTAAGCAAAAAAACAATTCACTGATGCTTAAACGCATTGGGAACTTCTACATCATAACAGAAGTTTCTCTTTGTTAACCAAAAGATCCGACATGCTAATCTAGATAGTACAAAGATCTGATTTTTTCCCCTTCTATGATATGCCAACTTACTAAGCTTCGTATGATAAGCCAACTTACTAAGCTTCATATGATATGCCAACTTAATCACCAAAAAATCCAGGCTACTCTAGATTGTAAATTATGGAAACCAGATTACCTGTGCCCTTTTAAGACTATTTGTTGATCATCAGAATTGTGGCAAGGATCCTCGAGCAATCCAACTTCAAATGTGTTGACAAAAATCCTTCCATCTGCAGTTCCAGAGATTAATTGTCTCTCTTCTGGATCAAGGACACTTACAGTTATAGGAATAGTATAAGTTCGAGTTTGTAGAAGTGTCCCGCTAAATATGTCCCATGCCTGAGTACAAATGAAGTGTTAGTGCTATATGATAAAATCCTTACAGCACAGCTGCTAATGCACAACATAACCAATCACTTCTTCAAGTAAAGCAAACCTTGCATGTGCAATCAAGAGAGCTTGACACGAAAACTGAATTTAAACCGCATGATGAAGTTAACAGACCAGTTACCGAGGATGTATGCGCTGTCAGAAAACTTAGTACAGAACTGCAACTTTCACTGTCCATTGTATCTAGCAAACTGTCAAATCGTATCATTATGAATTATAACAGTGCATAGGCACACCATTTTCATTGCGAGATGCAAACACAGTGAAGTAAACATAGATGGGGAATATTATGGTTAACTAGCAGTACCTAATCATTGACCAGACAACAACCATCCCATCTTCAGAGCCAGATATGAGTAGGGAACCGTCATCAGAAAACACCAAACATGTCAACGATATATTATGACCATGCCATGTCTTCAGAAGTTTCCCAGTTGTTACCTAAAGAACAGAACAAAAGGCGGCATCATGAGCCAGGTAAAATTGGTATACTTAGTAAAGACCAGTCTGATTGCAGAATGTTTGTAGTACCTCCCAAAGATACATATTCCCCGAAGGAGCTCCACCTGCAAGATAAATTCCATCCTTTGTGCTGCAAAGTGGTCCAATAACTTCCCCTGTGTAGCTACGCAGTGGCGCCTGAGTCTGAAATTAACTTTTTAGCGTTATGTACAAATTAACAAGACACGAATGATAAATCAAATTGTTTCGGATACAGCTGTCAGTCTGTGACCGGCTTTAACAGAAGTCAATACTCTTATGAAATTAAGAACACAAATTCCATTTCTTAACTGCTTCTATTACCATGTTCCCCTTTGCACACTCTCAACTTACAGCTATATGAAAATCATCATAAATATTTGTGTCGAAATCTACCTTATTCTTGCTTGTCAATCCTACACAAAATATACCAACACTTCTTTTAGAGTAGTGCTACGTATTCCAAATCCGTTCCCAAAATTTGTCCCAAATGACGTGACATGATATTTGTCACATTTTAATTTGTGGACGCATATGAATGCACGCGGAATCCTATCAGGAAAGTTACCAAGTATTACCCTTCCATATCAGCATTTATGAACAATTTTGGGAACCGTTTTGGGGACTCTAGCATTTCTCCGTCTTTTAAAGTAAGAAATCCAAACAACTATCAATATATTCAAATCATTTTTAAGCCTGCTGTTACAACAATTCTACTTTGCCCTAATCATATGATCAATACAAGGGGTAAATAAAGTACCAAATTCTACTCAATCAAAGAAAAATGCTATAGGTCCAAAACATTCAGCAAAGGAATTGGACCATGTCTAATTAATTATTCCGTCAATCATATACATTGTCACTCTCGATTCATCATTGCTACGTCATTGGTTCACAAAATCACTTCTCGAATCAACAAAAATAAAAAATAAAAAGATACCTCGTTACAAAAACCGATCAAATTAAACAAAAACACAAATCAAATCAAAACAAGTAACATATCAACAACAAATACCAAAACCGAATAATTCGACGAAAAATAAATACTAGCAATGGGAGTAAGAGTGCAAGACCTTATTCAAGGACCAGGTAAAAATGACACCACCAGCAACACAACCAGGCCTATGAATCTGAGAAGCAACAAGGTACTGATTGTTCAAACAAGTGACACCGAATCGCGGAGAAGCACACGTTGGTATGTGCAGAAACCGATCTCCAGTTTCAATGTCCCAGATTGTGAGTCCAACACCTAAATTCCTGTCACCACACACCAGCAGACCTTCCTTCATTTTGTCCCCCTTTGCTTCTGTCTCAGCTAAACTGTCCTGCATGCTGACCAAATGACAATGTATGTTACTGTGTGTGGTGACAACAACGAGGTTGCCTGCCAGGTGGCACTTAAGTTAAAAACACATCATGCTTTTAGTGTGTGTCTCGCAAAACAAAAAAAATGTTTGCTGACAATGTAAGAATTTATTAGGTTGACTGTGAAGGGATATATGGATTTACTACAAAAGTGTTACTAAGTTTATCTGCTGCTCTTTTATGGTCAAAGATTTTGGATTCAGATTCCTGTTCCACACAAAATTAATTATTATATTTAAAAAGAAAAAATTGGAGGAACTAGCTTACGATCTCAAGATAATTCTTTATTTTGATCGAATTATATTTACATAAATTTTTTAATAAAAATGGAGGAAATCGAACGTCAAATAAATTACAATGTTACGATATTAAAGGTACCTGTCCATTTCGAATTAAACCAGAATGGTTGTTTAAAGGAAAATAAAAGAAATCGGGATTCAAATAAACCTTCAAATTTTTCCATCGTGTCAAATTTATCTTATAAATAAACTACATTGATTTACATTTTAATCTAATTTGAATTTAAGCGATTAAAAGTAAAACCAGTTACAATGAAGAGAGTCAAGTCGAACTTGTCCCATTACGGATCTGAAATCAATTTATTTTGAGGATCTAGGTGAATGTTTATGTTTAATAATTCATGGAATAAAATCCATTAAAAGATTGGGCTTTCATCATTATAGTTTAAATTAAATAGTCCACCGAAGAATAGTATTTCTACGTCCTACTCACTTCTTTATATCGAGAATAGTGGCTCTACACATATTTTGATACTCTTATAAAAATATACTTTTCTATTTTTTTAAATAAAAACTCAATATTCAAATTTTAATATATATATATATATATATTTAAAATAAATTATGAAATGATATTTTAAAATAGTCTTAAAATATGGGATAAAAAAGACCTTAATGAAATGAGTGGGAAAGTGGGATTATCTATTTGTAATTTGGAGTAGAGTGAAGAGTAGACTGAAGTAGCATCTTAGCAGTAACCGTGTCGGAGCTAAATCAAGATCCGATTGCAATATGGGCGGTAATTCTCATACCAATCCTCTCTATTCATCATCATTAAGATCATTCACCTTTTCTTTATTACAAATCTCAGTCCATTATATTAATTTCGTTTTTTATATATTATTTATAAAATTTGCAGTTAATAAAAAACAAGCATCAACAAAAACAGCAGCAAAAGATAGTAAAACTAGTAGTGGTGTGTGGTTATCTACGAATCCAAGCAAGAGATGGGGAGAATTATTCTTCCTTCTTTACTCTCCTGTCTGGCTCACTCTTTGCCTCGGTATTATCGTCCCTTACAAGCTCTATGAGGTACTATTTCTCGATTTTTGCTTTTGAAATCCTGGTTCTCGTAATCACATTCTCGATAATGATGAAGTAATGAGCAAGTAGCAAGTGTACTTAATTTATTTGATTTATGTATTGAATTATTTTAATTATATTACAAGCTCTATGAGGTACTATTTCTCTATTTTAGTCCCGACTGTTTTGAAATCCTGTTTCTCGTAATCACATTCTTGATAATGATGAAGCAATGAGCAAGTGGCAAGTGTACTTAATATATTTGATTATGTATTGAATTATTTTAATTATATTACAAGCTCTATGAGGTACTATTTCTCGATTCTAGCCTCGACTGTTTTGATATCCTGGTTCCACAAGTTGTGCACATTACTTGTGCATTAACTGTTAACTCTACTAGTATAATTACCGGAATTGTCTTCATACCACATTTTCGATTATGACGAAGTAATGAGCATGGAGCAAGTGTAGGTAATATTGATGTATGTGTTGAGTTAATTTATTATATCTTGAGGTTGTGAGAGTTATAGTAATGCCTCTTCTTATTCCGTTGAATTAATGATTTTCGATAATGATTGAGTAATGAGCAAGTAGCAAGTGTACTTAATGTAATTGATTTATGTATTGAATTATTTTTTTGTATGTTGAGATGTGAGAATTATCGTAGTGCCTCTACTTGTTCCGATGAATTGATGATTAGAGATTTTTATGCTCATGCTAACCAATCTCACTTTTTTACGGATATGTATGGTAAATAATACTGAATGTAAAAGTCCTGATGGTGTTTATTATTGTTTATTGACAGGATTTTATGGAGTTAGAGTACTTATTAGTGGGATTAGTTTCGGTGGTTCCTGCTTTTGTGATACCGTTGTTTCTTGTTGGAAAGGTAAATTTCCGGATGTTTTTCCTCTATGACCTGTTCTGGATAAGTGTATGATATTGGATTTGGCTTTGTTTGTGAATTGTAAGGTTGAGAAATAAGTTCTTTGAGACATGTTGGTCAACGGGATATGTTAATATCCTCGAAACTGGAATTTAGACTTCCAGACATTATCATTTTTCTTTATACCTGAATTGAAATATAGACTACCGGCCATGTTTGTTTTTCCAACTTGCCACATTTTTCTGGTGGCAAGTGCTGAAGAAATTAAGCGTGCTACTTCTATTATTCTCCTACTTTGCGTAATGATTATTCCACATTAAGATTAGTTATCATTTGAGTTAGCAAGCAGCTGAATATCAGCTTTCACCTTAAATCATGAACTCAGTGGTATTTTTCTAAAAACTGAACTGAATGATTCCTTCAGCATTTTTCTAAAAGAATAGCTGTGGAAAATTTGTATTGCTTCTTCTGTGAGAATTTTATTGGTGTTTCCTTAGTTCCTTGTTGTGATAGTTACATGCCTATCTGTGCATTGCAACCGATTCTTAAGTGCTTAGGCTTTCTCTCTTTATTTTCTCCAGGCCGATAGCTATCTCAGTTTGAAGGATCGCTACTGGGTTAAGGCAAGTGTTCTTTAAAAAAATTCTACTTAAGCTTGTTATGGTCAAAAGTTTTATCGTGCCTGCTCTTCCTTTTATCACGTATGCAATTCCATGGGGCCAATGTGTTCTTTAATATCTAAATTTGGTCTAAATTTCAAAGTAATCAAAAAAGAAATCAGTTCTAACTTTGAACTATAGTGTAACGAAGTATATATATTTATTAATGATACCAACCTTGAAATAGTTCAAAAGTCAGTCTCAGAAGTTAATTTGTAAACTGGCATGCCAGCACACCAGTATATTTTATCACTTATTTCATTGTCTTCGGACTGAATTAGGAGCCATATGCATTTAGTCCAGAGTAATGAGATTACATTTGCTGCAGGCCAATGTTTGGATAATTATCTTCAGCTATGTTGGAAACTATTTCTGGACACATTATTTTTTCACAGTTCTGGGTGCTTCATATACCTTTCCATCTTGGAAGATGAATAATGTAAGTTCGATGCTTTTATACTTTCCTGCGACAGTTGGATGTCCTTAATAAGTAATAAGCATGATTACTTGGCTTTAGTAGCATGTTTTAATTTTTGCCCCTTGTAGGTACCACACACAACTTTCCTTCTGACACATGTGTGCTTCTTGTTCTACCATGTTACATCAAACTTGACACTACGTAGGCTACAGCATGCTGTTGCCGGCTTACCAAAATCAGTTCAGTGGGTCACTAAAGCTGCATGGATTTTAGCTCTCTCATATTTCATAGCATACCTAGAGACAGTAGCTATTTCAAATGTAAGTTACAGTAAAGTGTATGTACCGGTATCTCAATTGCATATACATAAGTTAGCTGTAGGCTAACTTAGATTGAAGCTTCTTTTGCTGACTCATGCATTTTGCCCTGTCCATTTTCATTTGTTATGAAAGTGATTTATGGTACTATCTTATTGATTTTATTTCATCACACCGGTGAATGGATTTTTGCACTTTGATTCTCTTAATCCCGGACTCTAAGAATTGTGCATGTTTGGAGGAATATTAGAAAACGTTGAGAACCTAAATAATTATAAGCATGTTATCTTGCTGTACGGCCGTGCAAATGTATGTGATATTATAATCTAGTAATTTGAATATGCAAAAGAATGTACATTTATATTCCTCTTACATTGTTTTTCATTTGAACATGTGCAGTTCCCTTACTACGAATTTGTAGACCGGGCATCCATGTACAAAGTTGGCTCCATATTTTATGCAATATATTTTATTGTAAGCTTCCCGATGTTCTTGAGGTAAGACAATTTCTACAATGGACTGAACTTTTTTCCTACAAATATGTGAAGTAACCTTAATTGCTGGATTATCCCAACCTGATCTACTATAATGCTTATAGACTCCTGATCATGCTAAATTTTTGTAGGCTATGGAAGCCTCATTTTTTAAACAGATGCGATCCATGATCCCTATCTTAGACTTGTATCCCATCTGCTTCTTCATAAGTGAATGTTTTACTTCAATGTGCTATTTTAGTGCAAATTTAAATGAAGTTACATGTTATATTGCATTCTTGGTATGCTTAAATCAGTCTCTAACTCTCTATTCCAAGGTGGATATTAATTTTAACGTCTTTTATATTGATGGTGATTTTTCTGGTTCCAGGATCGATGAGAGACCTGGTGATAAATGGGACTTGCCAAGAGTGGCTGTTGATGCTTTAGGTGCTGCAATGCTCGTCACAATAATACTTGACCTGTGGCGCATTTTCTTGGGTCCAATTGTTCCACTTCCAAATACAAAGCAATGCCTACAACCCGGGCTACCATGGTTTCCTGGACATGCTTCATAGACGCATATTCACATCACTGACTCATTTGGGTTGCTTCGCTATAGAATCTCTAATGTGGGTTCCCCTGCTGATGTAATTTTATAATCTACTAAACATCACCATGTTTGTATCAAAAACAGGATAGCCAAAGGATACATCAAATGTTGTTATTGTACTTTTTCCCACTATTTTTGAATTTGAGAGACCGATGAGGTTAGCATGTACTGTATTTGTAAGTCATCCGTGTGTTGCCAAATTTATGTTGGTCGATATCAGAAGGGACTTGTACCGAGCTGCATCTGCCCCGTAGGAACATCATATAGAGGTGCATCTGCATCTGCTCTATAAGACCACTAACCCCCCTTCTCCAGTATTGCCATGAGTTCCCCATAATCTCACACGTCCGACATCAACACGAACGGAAAATGCGAAGTCTGCAAAATTTGTAGACTTTTCAAGTTATAAATAGTTCTGTATGTAAGTCCTGATTCTTAGTTTTTCTTGAGCTAGTTTTTTTTATGACAAATGGACCAAAATATTACTTTACATTGTGTAGCGTTTGGATAACAATCCAAAATGTTACACGATTTAGCGTTTTGTTTTATTTTATTTTATATTTTTAAAGGTAAAAACGTTACTTTATATGACGTTTTGCTGCTTTTGTACCAAAACGCTATTTTATATAATGTTTTGCGCATATAAAAAAATAAAGTGGCAAAATACTATACGAAGTACCGTTTTGGATCTTTTATATAAATTTTACATGATATATCGTTTTGAAATGAGATTTAGGGTCATTATTTTCAGAAATGGTATTTTGGACCATTTTTAACAACAAAATGACATTTATGACCATTTTTTTTACAGTTTTTCGATTCTCATTTAAATCTGATCAATACATGCATAGGTGAGCCAATGAATTTGGTACTGAGACCTTAAAAATATCTTCTTATATCTGGATGCTTACTGAGAAAGTGAATGAAAATGAAATAGAGACCACTTAAACATGGATAAAATCATAAAATTGTAAGTCCATATATTTCAAGTTGAAGACTTGTAGAAACTAACAAATTTGGATTTGTAGTATTGCGGGAAAATAAAATCCAGACGAAATAAAATTTTTCTGGTCACGTGACCTAGACTGTGAACAATTGAACTTGCTATCTAGGTCACGTGCTACTCATCCTGAGACAACAACTACCAAGGCTCTCAACTGATAAGAGTACTTGCAGTTGCAAACCTCTCCTGTCTTCTCCTTAAACCCTCACACACGGAAAGAGAGAGATATATAGAGAGAGAGAGATTGAGAGAGAGAGAGATTGAGAGAGAGAGAGAAGAGAGATACACACAAAGAGAGAGAGACTTAAGGGTTCAGTTTGATGGGCCTTAATCTTTGAACCTCTCCAAACGCTTAAGCATTTCTAGTTATAAAGTTAGTTTCTTGGGAAAACAAACAAGACCCAGATAATAATTGATAAAATGGCAGCCTTTAGTGCCATTTCACTTTATCCATTCAAGATTTGGCACACGCCTACCTTCAGAAACTCTCCCATTTCTTGCTCTATTCCCTCTACTTATCTTACAGGTTTGCTTTCAATTTCCACTCTATTTGTTTTTTTTAATCTTTTTACTTGCAATTATGTATCAAGAGTACTTGTTTTGAATATATATGATACATGTTATGGTAGTTTAACTATTCAAGAAGCTTCACAATTAAAATGAGTAGGTGGGGAGATTATGTTAAGTTACCAAGTTTTGTAAAGCTGTTAGGTGTTTTGAGATGAGGTATTGTATGCTTATGTTGTTGGGGGGTAAAAAGATTAACTTGAGTTCGGAAAGTCCAAAACTTGGGTCGAAATGCTTTGGTGCCAAGTGAAGTTGTAGCTCTGCCAAATTCGCCAAGTGTTAAGATGAAGGCTTAGTATGTATTTTATGTCTAATTGTTAATGAGATTTTTTGGCTGCTTTTGGTTTAGGCAAGTGATTGAATTCCAGTTGATTTTAGTTGATTTTGATACGAATAGTAAGACTATTATTTCCTGGTTGCATAATTATAAGATGATAGGAAGGTTAGGGCCAATAAAGGAGAAGTGCAGACAACCTTATACTGATTAAAGTATATTAAGAACAGGCAGATAAATTCATAAAAGTGTTTTGAATGTCGGGGTTCCTGTGAATTCCACTACCTTCTCAAAAACCTTTTATTGCTAATTCTTAGTCCCGTAGTTACAGTTCTTATATGTGAAAGTTGATTAGATCAATTATTTTTTTATCAGTTCTGCTCTTTGAGATAAGAAAAATTGTGTTTCAATGAAATGTGTAATTTTAAGATAATAGTTTCTCGTAAATGGTATCATGACAGGTACAGATAGATCCAAGGCTCCTCGTAACAGATCTGGAAGAAGGGAAGGGGCTGGAAAAAGTATGGAAGATTCTGTTAAACGCAAAATGGAACAATTTTATGAAGGAGCTGACGGTCCACCGTTACGTATTCTTCCAATTGGTGGTCTGGGTGAAATTGGGATGAATTGCATGCTTGTTGGGAATTTTGATCGATATATTCTGATTGATGCTGGTATTATGTTCCCAGAGTAAGTTCACCAAAAGTACATAATATTTAATCTCTACAGAGGGCATAGCTTGACCTTTTCTAGCTATCTGTCTGTATCTCTAACTGCGTGAAAAGTTTGTTTTTCCTGTATGGGCTACATTATTTAGAAGCATGTCTATTTTTGAGGTGCAGGGGAGCCTAAAAGCTGTGTTGAATTCTTAAATGCAATTATCGGTGCCCCCACCATCATTTAAAGGCCTTTATTTGTTTACTTCTTGTATACATATCTCCTAATTCACTTCCACTTCCCACAGTATCATATATGCTACAATGTCTTTTTAAATGTAAAGCTGCTTCTTTAGAACTCAGGTTTCTGATCTTGTTTGTGCCTTCTGTCACATTCATTAGCTGTGATGATCTTGGAATCCAGAAAATTATACCTGATACAACATTTATCAAGAAATGGAGACACAAAATTGAAGCAGTTATCATAACACATGGGCATGAAGATCACATTGGTGCATTGCCTTGGGTAAAATTTTCTTTCTTGAGTATGTTGTCTCAACTTCCATTAGTGGACATATGTATGTGAATTGTGGTGATCCAATCGTATAATTTCTGTTTTTTTTGATAGATTTACACACACTTGCACGCGGTATGTTGTACCTACTTTGGATGGTACCTGCTTGTCGTTTATATGCATATTTCCAAGATAACTGATGACATTTATGCCAAGATTCACTGTTCGAGTCTTCTAGTCTTGCTAAAGTCTATGTCACTTCTAAGATTGAGAGTTCTTTTAACATGGTTGTCTTAGTGAGATTATGGTAATGCTATACTGGCTAGCAGATGGTCTGAGTCTCTGAAGAGGATATGAAAATGCAAATGTCATGGTATTGCAACTATCTAAACTTATTCTTTTGAGTGCAGGGCTTGGATAGTTTTAGAAACCGTCATTTTGAAAGGAAGCAATTTACCCTTTACTTTGAAACTTTGTGTCAGAGATATATGACAAAAAGAAATATTCAGCATATTCTATTATATGAAAGGTGGCTACGAATAGAGCGTGGCTTGATTAAGA
Organism: Apium graveolens; assembly: GCF_009905375.1. NCBI lineage: Eukaryota > Viridiplantae > Streptophyta > Magnoliopsida > Apiales > Apiaceae > Apium > Apium graveolens. The sequence continues at coordinate 6,390,523 of NC_133650.1, read as the reverse complement.
TTTTATTAAGGGCAGCTGCTTGCTGTTCACTGTGAAATTGCTAAGCTCTCTATTTATGTTTGACTCGTTTCATTGAACCATTATGTCCTTGAGTCATTATCGAGGCTTCTGCAATTAGAATTAAAGACTGTCCTGGATGTAGAAGAATTAATAACTTTTTGTCTACAATTAATTTTGCTTCCTTGACGTTTGTTTTTCCGCTAAATTTATATTCTCTTTTGCATCTTAGAGTTTCACTTTTATTGATGTTCTTCTAATCAGTTTCCCTGCTATCTACACAGGTAATACCAGCTTTAGATTCAGGCACTCCCATATTTGCATCCTCATTTACAATGGAGGTTCGTGACCCTATATTTCATGTTTAACATTCATTTCAGTAACACAAAACCATGATCTAAAGATCCTAAAGGGTCGTTCAAAATCCTAATAGGTGCTGCTCTTCGCTACTAATGTTCTTCAGAAATTTAATGAAGGTTAAATCATAAATGCATGTCTAACTTTGTGTCAATATAGGTTAAGCTTAATCTTAGAATGTGGAATCTCATCGACATTAACTCTTTATATCCTGTCATATGGTTTACTATTCTGTAGTAGTATTATACTATTGTTGTAGGTACCTGAAATCACAGCACTTTGTGGTCCTTATTTTGTATCACTGGATTTCAGCTGATAATATTATCATCTTGGCCTTGATTTCATGTAGTGTATGCATTTTATCCTTTCCATTTGAATGATATTATTTTTAACTAAAATGTATGTTATCATTGAGTCAACATGCCATTAGAGAATGCTCTGTTGCAATTTTATTTCTTTACTGTATGGTATCAGCTAACTTGTTGTACTGCATTACCAATCAGATGCTTTTAAATGACACTTCAATATTACATTTTACTGATCGTAGATAAAGAAACTAGAAAAGACTATATAGGAGAACATACATGGATTAACGAATTTTACCTGCATTAAATTGTATTTAAAACATATGTATTGGTGCATTTTTGTTGTTGATTCTTCATGGTTTTAACAGCTTATTAAGAAGCGGTTGAAGGAGTTTGGGATCTTTGTTCCATCTAGGCTCAAAACATTCAAAACCAAAAGGAGATTTAATGCTGGTCCATTTGAAATAGAGCCTATTAGGGTCACCCATTCCATCCCTGATTGTTGTGGACTAGTTCTCCGCTGTGCCGATGGAACAATTCTACACACAGGGGACTGGAAGGTAATTATTTTATGTCTTCAGGTTATGTTGTTTTCAAGGAATATACTCTAAGGATCGATTCCATTAGATCTTTGTTTACCTAATCACTTTTAAGCTCATTCCTGGGGGGGGGTCTATATAACAGTCGCCACCCCCTAGGTATTGTTGATCCCCATGAAATGAACTAAAAGGTAGTAAAATTTAGTTCATATGATAAATCAAGCAAATTTAAGAAAAAATTTAACACTAGCAGTCCAATAGTCCAAGGATTAATCATTCTTTGAGACAACATCGATGTTAGTGGCTGTTTACTTATTAAACTTGATATTAATTTTTATTGAACAGATAGATGAGTCACCACTGGATGGGAAAGTTTTCGATCGTGAAGGTTTGGAGGAACTCTCTAAAGAAGGAGTAACGCTGGTAAGTCTGCGGATAAAAAATACTTCTGCTCTGATAAATTACTAAATGCATGGGAAATTAGTGTCAGTTAGTAATTCTCAAGTGGAGTCTTATCTAAACTATGACTTCAGATTAACTTAAAAGGATGGAAATGTTATTATGTTGTCATCTGGTAATTTTGTTCTGCAAATCATGTTTTTAAATTTATTTTAATGCTGTTCAATATGAAAGTGTTCATGCTTCATCTTCGATGTTTGCCAAAATGCACTGCTACATTTAGTTGAGTAGTGCCACATTATGTTTTAGAATCTATGTTGTACTTGTACCGTTAGTTTTTCACATCTTCAATTTTATGCTTCTATAACCTTTTTACTTTTCAGATGATGAGTGACTCAACAAACATACTTTCACCTGGAAGGACCTTTAGTGAAACTGTTGTTGCAAATTCACTGTTGCGTCATATATCTGCTGCCACAGGAAGGGTTATCACTACTCAGTTTGCATCAAACATCCATCGCCTTGGAAGCGTGAAAGCTGCAGCTGATTTAACAGGCAGAAAGTTGGTACATATACCAAATTTTTTGCAGACCTTTATGTTCCATGTTATCCTTTTTATTTTACACTTTTAAGAGAAATAAATGGGTTTCTTCATAAAGGTTTTTGTCGGCATGTCCCTGAGGACGTACCTTGATGCTGCCTGGAAAGATGGAAATGCACCAATTGATCCATCAACTCTGGTAATGATCTTTAAATTGTATTCACCTCTCCAGGTTTATTAAACTCACGCACCCATGTTGCCTCTGTGAAGGCTTGTACCATCAACTGCAATAGGTAAACAAGGGCGGGGGCTATCTACTTTAGATCAATTAGCCTATGTTAAGGAAGGCATTTGGCATATGTAGCAATTTGAAATGCTGAAAGTATTAAAATCTAGTGACAGTGTAAAACACAGTAGTAGAGATTATTCTAGCAGTGTGTTGTCTTCACACAAAGATGTATCTGCATATGTTTTTTAATGTTTGATTGTGTATAACTATTTGACCCACCACCTGGACAATGTTTATATATACTTTGGCCATCCACTTCTCAGCCGACTTATATTAATATTTCATATGCTGTAGGTGAAAGTAGAAGATATGGATGCTTATGCTCCTAAGGATTTGCTAATTGTGACGACAGGCTCTCAAGTAAGTTTTTGCTGATATATTGAAGTTGACTTGTCCTTTTACAAAACAGAGTACAATTACTGAAACATATTAGCATTAATTTACATTTCTATTGTGTCAGGCAGAACCACGTGCTGCATTGAACCTTGCTTCATATGGAAGTAGTCATTCACTCAAATTAGGCAAGGAAGACCTCATATTATATTCTGCTAAGGTAATTAGATTATTTCTCTAATATTTATTTATGACATATAATTTTGTAAATAAGTTTTATTCCTGATAAATAAAAATAATTAAGTTGTAAAAAATGCATCAAGGACATGATTGTTTGTAATTCTGTAATCTAGTTTTATTTCTGATGTTTAAAAGTAAATAGTTGGAGAAGTTGCATTGAGGACATGTATGTTTGTCGTTTTTTTGATAATTATGAATGAATGTTTGTCGTTGTCAGTGTGAAAGGTAGCTGGTTTTCTGAGGATATCTGTAAACAGTGAAAACCAGCACTCAACTTGAGGGATTACAACCTTACGACTTGTCACAGCTGAACGAAATGATACCAAACTTATCTATCGTATGTGATGTTTTTCTTTCCAGTTACACAAAACTTTGGCATTAGGATGACTAGAAAGTGTCTTCTGTTCCAGATGTATCTATATTTAATCAGTCGAATGCTCCTCCAGCACCTGTTCCTAATCCCCGTTCTAAGCTTCTTATTTTGGAAGACCCTGCGATTTTCATATATAAGAATAACTGCACGTATGTGTACAAATTTCAAAAGAACCTGCAATACATAAATGTAACTTTGTATATCCGTTCCAATTTCTATAGTTTCTGCATTATATAACCAGATTGCAGTATTTCATATATAAATGTAACCAAGACCGTGCATTACTATGTACACCTGTTTTAATTTGAGAACACCAACTGTCAGATAACCAGATTGCAATTTTTGTATGTAAGTATGACTAATATATCTTGTTGAGTGATTTTCACTCAACGGCCCCAACGGGTTTGCTTCTGGCTGGGTGACCAAATAGTTATAGGCTTATAGCGGATCTTTTTGGTATTTCGTCAACTTGAACAACTAGAACTTGACACAATTGGAGTTGTGGCTTATTTTCTAGGGATGTTTCAGCTTAATATAGAGCCAGAAATTGAAGTTTGAAGAACGCCATGACCAATGTATTTTGTGGAGATATCATATACTTGAATGTGGTTCAAAGGCAATGCCAAGGAAAGAGTACCTCTTTTCTTGGTTGTGTATATATGAACTGGTTGTTAGCTGTTTAAGAATCAAAGTTACCACCCTGGACAAGCCATTGGGTAGGAAAAGAACTAGATGTCTAGTTCTCTCTGTTGGTGTCAGGTTAATTTGCTACTCCTGAGGCAGCTCAGGGATATGCTTCTCATCTGTGTTATTTAAAATGCTGTTTTTTGTTAGAAAAATTGTATTGTTTGAACCTTATTCATTGGAATGTATGGTGAGTACAATAACTTATTCAGCATTCTTAATTAGGTGATCCCAGGTAATGAGACTCGAGTTATGAAAATGATGAACCGCATAGCAGAAATAGGATCAACTATGGTGATGGGTAAGAATGAGCAGTTGCACACATCTGGTCATGCTCATCGTGATGAACTGGTGAGATCATGATGCTTATTTCTTTTAATTTCCAAATGTGGACTTGAACGTTTTAAATACTCATATCTGTTTTTTTCTTGTAATTGAGTTAGATGAAAACCTAGATTTTTATTTATTTTTGAAGGAGGAAGTGCTCAGGATTGTAAAGCCGCAACATTTTCTACCCATTCACGGTGAACTTTTGTTCCTGAAAGAGCATGAATTGCTTGGGAAAGCTAGCGGTATTCATCACACAACCGTAAGTTTTATAATTTCTGTTTTAAAGATCTTTTTGACAGTGTTCACGATTTTAATAATTTAATCGCCATATGCTATGAATGTATATGGAAATATCAGTATACACGTGATGCATTTTGTCAATGTGACGTTTCAAATTATCCCAAGGCATCTATTAATGGTGCAACTGTGATACTTTCAGGATTATTATAAATTTAAATAAACATTACATTAACTTTTGCTAAATAGATTCCGTAATTTTCTCTGTGATGCGAAGTTTAATTATAAACCATGTAATGGCCATACAAGAATCGGAAAAATGAGGACCAAATGTCAATGTAGTCATCTTTTCTGCGGGATATTTTTGCACAATTAACTTTAAAAAATACCTTGTATAACCCTTCTATATATCATAAAATGCAAAAAATAAATAATCAAGAGGATAGAAAAGATTACCCGGGAGTTGTTTTGCCAAGCAGGAGAAATGTATACTGAACTTGGAGATCTTCTGCAGATACTTGGCTCGCCTCCTTGCTAATTTCTTTAATACATAAAGATATCAGATAAATATTTATGTATGGGGCCTGTTGCACTTCCTCTTTTTCCTAAAAAGAACTTGTTTCCATGAAAAAAAACCCTACCAATATTGGTACCCCTTTTTTTGGATTGAAAACAATCACTTCTTTCTTCTTCTCTTTTTTTCTGAAAAATGCCGACAAAATGGACTATGGGAATCTTGTTTCTTTTTTTTACTTACTAGTTGCAGGATTGCTACATTTCAAAAGTACCATTTTTAGTAAGAATAAACTTTTTCATAAGACAGCAGGACAATGATTTATTGTATTAATCACATATTGTAACTACTGGCTTTCCTTATAGAGTTTTTTTGTCACTTCTATCATCCTACCAGGTTATTAAAAATGGTGAGATGCTTGGGGTTTCACATCTGAGGAACAGGAAAGTGCTCTCCAATGGTTTTATATCTCTTGGTAAAGAGAATTTGCAGGTCAATAAATGTTTAATATTAGTCCCTTATTTTTTTTCTTTTTTGATATTAATAATTTTCTTATATAATCTATTCCTCATCTGCAGTTGATGTACAGTGATGGTGACAAAGCGTTTGGTACCTCCAGTGAACTCCGTGTTGATGAGAGATCACGAATTGCGACAGATGGTATTATAGTTGTCAGGTAAAATTTTCGAGTTATCAACAAGTCATACTTTGCTTTCTTTTGTTGGTAGCATAATAAAGCTTTAATTTTCTGTTGCAGTATGGAAATCATACGCCCTGAATCTACTGATGGTGTTGAGAAAACCTTAAAGGGAAAGATCAGAATAACAACACGTTGCTTATGGCTTGACAAAGGGAAACTCTTAGATGCTCTCCATAAAGCTGCACATGCTGCACTGTCTAGTTGCCCTCTAAATTGTCCTCTTGCCCACATGGAAAGAATTGTTTCTGAGGTTTTAAGGAAATTGGTTAGGAAGTACAGCAGTAAAAGACCTGATGTAATTGTAATTGCTATAGAAAATTCGACTGGGGTACTTTCCGATGAGCTCAATGGAAGGAAAACAGGCAAATCAAATATTGGTTCCCAGATACCGACATTAAAAATAGGGGCGGATGAACATGCAGAAAAGAGACGCTCAAGTAAAAACAAAGAGGAAAGCAAAAAAGAACTCTCTGTAGAAACCAGTGCAAAAGAATCTAGAGGTTTTGTACTTGTTTCTTTCTGTGTAGTGTTGCTTCCTTTCATGCATTTTTACAAGTACTTGGAAGATTGACCTTACCATCCAATATAATTCAAGCTTCAGGTCGCAGACCCAGTTTGATAAAAAGAAGTTGATATACGTACTTATCATTCATTTTCTGTATGAACTATTTCCAAAATTATTCTAACCTGTTATATTAAGAAGTTGGCTCTGTAAAAAATTATTTAATGCAGGTAGTTCTTACAAACTGAATATTCATCCTTTGGTTTCTTCCACATGCAGATGATGATGAAATTGAGGGACTTTTATCGGAGGAAGACTTAACAGCATCTTCGAGCTTAGCTAAGAAGAATTCCGAGGAGTCGGATGATTTCTGGAAGTCATTTGTCGTACCAGTAAACAAGCAGGAACAAGATAGCGAAGGTGTAATTACATCAGAGGAAAACACAGATAAAGTCGAGATAGCAAGCAATGAAAATGATTCTTTTGACATGCCTCAGTTAAAATCTTCAAAACCATTGAAAAGAAACAAATGGAAACCTGAAGAAATTAAGAAACTCATAAACTTCCGCAGAAAGTTAAATAGCAGATTTCAGGTTGTAAAGGGACGAATGGCCCTCTGGGAAGAGATATCGGCAGATCTATTGGCAGATGGGATTGTTCGAAGCGCAGGACAATGCAAATCTCTATGGGCATCTCTGACTCAGAAATTTGAGGTTTGTTCTCGGTACTATATAATGCTACATCTGAAATAAGGTTGCTGGTATCTTCAGCTACATTATATACTATTAGATCAGTTCAAAATTTCAAAAGATAGGCGTGAAAATTCCTGAAGTAACACTTGTATTTTCTTGCATAAGATCATGTAGGGCCTCAATTTTGGGGTCCTTGTCATTAAATCTCCTCTTTGTAACCTGTACCTTACTAGAAAACGTAATGTTGTGAACAGGAATGTAAGAATGATGAGAAAAGGCGGAAGAATTGGTCCTATTACGAAGACGTAAACGATATATTGACCGAGTTTCAAGACGAGACTAAAGAATGATTGAAGGTCAGAGGTACGGCCCGTATGGGATTCTCAAGTATTAGGGTAGAAAGGTACACTGCTATTTTTTTTAAAGATGAACTTGAAAAGAATGCCTACCGCAGAAGTCCAAAATATATGATTATTTAGCATGATATCTCTATCTACAGATGCTATAATATCTTTGGCAAATATCAAAATGTGAAAGTTGATATTGCTGTAGCCCTTTCAGTAAATTAGGAAGTTAGGATAATGATCTCGTAGAATCTTTCTGTACTTATATCAAAGCACAAGCCTTACAAAGTCCCCTCATTTTGCCCCATTATGTCTCAATTGTTAAATTAATTTTTCTTGTATTTTTTCTTGCATGTGTTAATATGTCTGTGTGTACATGTATATGTGAGCAGGTGTAAAAATGTTTATATGAATTTGTATGTAAAGGAGAAGTTCAACATTAATGTACTCATGAATATGATAAATAACCCTAGCCAGCCCTTGTCATTGACAAAAAAAGGTTGTTTTTTCTCAAAGACTGGTGCTGCAGGGATCGGGATGCTTACGATTCATCCCAGTTACTTGCAGAACAGTACTTTGATGGAGCATCGTACACTGCTACACAAAGGTTTAATTTAGTGAACGCTTTGCCAGCTAAGGGAAACTGCAGATTGTCAAAAAGAACTCGCAACTCTCAGCTCTCTCTCCCTCCGGGATGTGTTGAGCATTAGGCTCTCTATGCTAGGTACTTGGTAGGGCATGTACCTAAGACATCCCTACTTCTTTAGCCACAAAAGATGTGTCAGAGTTGTCCAAAACTGTCGCTTACTTCAGTGATATACTTGGTAGGTGGTTTGCTGATCAGGTCCTAAATCATTTCCTTAGAAGAACTGATCCACTTAGATTGGAGTATAAGATTAATTACTTAATTGTACTAATGACTATGAGCGTAAACCTACAGTCATTAAGATACGAAATTATCGGCACAATAACACATCGTTGCTAGAAATTTACAGCATTCACATAATCACAGTCTTCAGCAAAACTATCAAGTATAAACTAAGAAGTAGAAAGATGACAACTTTGTGAAAGACTAGTAAGAAATCAATTAAGCACAAGAACTGTAGTTCTAAACCTTCCCTACCACGAAACTCTTGAGTTTGATAAAACTCGGGACATGAATTATTGCATTAGGGACTCTAACCCTGTTAACATCTAGAGTTTGCAAGGTTTCACTCCCTGGCTGATATGTGAACCCAGAACTTCCAGTGCGGAATACTATAGTCCCGTCTTTCAGTACTGTTAGAGGATGAACAAGACCTGTCAGGATACTCCTGGAGTTATCTCGAATAATTATTTCTCTACTCCAATTTTCCTTGATTCTGTAATCCTTCATCACCCAAATGACAAGTTCAGAGTTTGACGTTCTATCACACACACACAAGCACGCTCCCAGCAGTTCCAAGCTCCTACGAGTAACGCTCCCACCAACCTCAGGTAATGCAGTTAGTTGATGCACTTCTTTCTTCAAATCAAAGGTACACACCCTTCCACTGATAATGTCGTTCTTTTTATGATAAACTAACCAGTGAAGGTTGCCATTGACAAACATAGCATTACAACTTCCATGCCAACGCAGATTACCCAGAAACAGACCTTTTCTGCCACCATATATTACGAAGGGGACACGTCCTAAGCTTCTCCACACACCTGTTCCGAGTGTATAAACCTTACACCATGTATAAACCTCGCCACCTAACATAGGAAAATCATCCTGTAAGAAGCATACAACCTTGTACTCATTGCTGGCTTCAACAAATCCAAAGCCATGAGTTTCAAAAGCGTATGATTCACTTTTGTTCTTGTGAACCGGAAGCTCTATGCACTCTTGTGTAACTGGATTGCATATAAAAGTTGCAGAAGAATCACACCACTTCGATAAACAGATCAACCCATTAACCGAACCATTCAACCGATATGCATTATTCTCCAGGCCAAGTCGTCTCAAGTCCAGTCTAATCTGGGGGTGACGGTAAATATCACGATGATCAGATTTTTCAAAAAGTTCTACAACTTGAAAGATCATTTCTTCGGGCCTGATTAGAAGGGCTGGAGGTGATCTTGATAGGTGCAGGTTAACAAAATAAGATTGTAAGAGTAAATTGCACCATCTTTTACATAAACATTTGCAGTGGAGTATTGTCTTGATGGGAAGCCTTGACAGAATATCAGCAACAATCTCTTCTGGTAAATCCATGGTCCAGGACTTGTTACTGCACTTCTTTCATCAAATAAAATGCAAATTCTTTATGTAAGGGCTACATACAATTGTATATAAAGAAAAACATTCAGAGGAATAAAAATGGATTATGCATAGTCCACATCAACAAAGTATCACATAAACCCCCTACATTAATTTATGTGGTTATAGGTACAACTCTTTTGTGAACCTCAAAAAAAGTAGAAAATCATCATTTTTATTCAAAACTTTATGTTAGGTTTGCTTACCGGCTTTAGAGCTTCGCGTTTGTGGGACTTCTCTTGCTTAGACATGAACATGTTTACACCACCATATTGTGGATATCGTATTGGAATCGGAGAAAAATATTATTTTAGCGAAGTTATTATTTTATCGATTATTATTTTATCGAGATTTAACTGTGGTTATAGGTACAACTCTTTTGTAAACAGCAAAAAAAAAGTGGAAAAACATCCTTTTGATTCAAAACATTATGAAAGAAACTGAAAAGTAAAATAAATAGTTTGCTTACCAGCTTTAGAGCTTTACGTTTACTGAAATTTGATTTGTGGGGCATCCGAGACTTAGCTTGCTTAGACATGAACATGTTTACACCACTGTATTGTATTATGGTTTAGGGTTTAATGTTTTTCTTGTAATTGTCATATATATTATATTGAAATTATGATGAACTTAGCAAAAAAAAGAAGATGAAATTATGACGAACATGCATGTTATGTATAGGCTGTAGTTGAAAACTGCTGAAACAAAGTAAACTGAAATGGTGGACTTAATTTTGAGATTAATGAACCGTAACATTAGGACTTGCTAAGGCACAAATTGCTAAATAAACTCTCCAGCTAAAATAGTGGGACTAATTTATGAGATTATGGAAGCTAATTAATAGGAACTGCGTCAGTTACGTTTCTAGACATGGGTCAATTCTCCAAATCAAGGCAAAGTTTCTCTAGTAAAGCCTGAAAACCTAGTAACAGGGAACACAATAGCATATACAGTTGAACTTGTCTAAATTATTTTATCGGGAGTAAAAACACATTGGCTCCATTTGGTTGGTATGGGAAAAATATTATTTTCATAATATTATTATTTTATCGATTATTATTAAATTACAGTTCAGCTATACGTGTACCATTTATCTGAAACATGGTGGTAAATTTGATCGTATAATAAAATGTGGTTCATAAGCAGTTCAAAATTTTATTAGAACATGGTATTTTTCTGCTGTGATTAATTGATTTGCAAACCCAGTCTGATTTGAGAATATTGAGGCGGCAATTACACCACAACAGTAATGAACCAAAACTGTTCGCCATTTTACGTGTAACTTTAAGAAGTGTTAAACATATAAAAAAAATCAAATATTCATTTTTTGTCTTTATATTTAAATTTAAAGCTATTGTTTGGTTAATATATTTTTCAAAAAGAAATATTAATCTCATAACAAAGTACTTCAAATAAGATAGCTTTCGGATACAGTCATTTTAAAAAACGATTTACTTATTACAAGTCCAGAGTCTGGCGTTAGTGGCGGATTATTAAACGACCAGATAAAATCAGTTCAGAGAAGGTTTTTACACAACACGCAGAAACAAAAATAACAAGTAAAAGTACAGAGAAGTTGTGAGCATATAAATATCGATATGATTTGGGCATTCTAGACAGATTACACATATTTATCATTGTGATCACCAAAAAAATGATACTAAATTATAAACGAAGAGCGCTGCTTCCTTTTTTTTTTTCCTTAATACCTTAAACATAATAATGAGTCCTCGTGGTTTAGTTCCAAGAGACGGGGAAACAAAACTAAGTTAAGAACAGACATTCCCGAGTTAATGGGGGAACGACTACCCTCTACCTTCATACCAACCATCTCGAGGCTAACTTATAGAGGTTACTATCTCTAAATTCTACTGACGTATACTTAATTGTACATACCAAAATGGCTTCACGACAATAGAGAGCAGATTTTTGCCCGAGCAGATGGAAATGGTGTAGGGAAGTCAATACTTTGCACAGATAAGAGCCTCTACATAAAGTAACTGAGAGCTTTCTTCCTTCTAGAACCCCCTTCACCATACATTTCATTCCATTGTTGAAGCTCGGTCATGTTTTGAGACTCTGATGAAACACTGGCACAAACCTGAGACAATCGAAAGAACAGTTTAGTTTAATAGAACAGCCAAAACAACAATACTACTCATATGCTATACTCTTACCTGTTCATGTGCGTTCTTAAAGTCGTCCATGTTTAAAGGACGGATGTCTGCACTACTACTGAGAGCTGGAGTAGGTTTACCTTCTGCATGAGCAGCAGATTGCTCCTGTCATCAATTACAAATGATGAGAGTTGGCTATGTACACAGTTAAACAGAGGCTATATTCCAATACTTCAAAAAAAATCCAGTTTGTACGGTCATAAGCTTTAGTACTTAATACCTTTTTCTCCTTTTCCAGAAGCTCTCTGATTGGGCGATGTGCAGCAGTCACACACAGATTCTGCACCATTGATGATTGATGTAAGAGTCACATTTCTTTACAAATACCGAAAATTTAATGGTTTCTACTTTCTACATGCAAAATACAACCTTAAGGTCACTTCCAGAATACCCGTCAGCCATGTTAGCAACTGAATCCAGATCAACATCAGCAGACAGGTCTTCTTGTGCTAGTATAACCTTCAAAATTTTTGCTCTATTAGAGGCATCCGGCAGATCAACCATCAACCTGCAAAACATATAATATTACAGAATTGTAAGTGACAAAATTCATATCATACTACACAACTAATTTCTGAGAATACATAACAGATAATACCTTCGTGGAAGCCTTCTTATAACAGCCTCATCAAGATCAAAAGGCCTGTTTGTAACTGCTAGCACCAAAACTCGTTCTGTATCTTTTGTCCGCAAGCCATCCCAATTTACCATAAACTCATTCTTCATCTTCCTCATAGCCTCATGTTCCCCGGGATTTTCCCTTCGACCCAACATGCTATCAACCTTAAGAAGAAGAGTTAGGCTGAGTTTAGTAAGTCAAAATAATTAGCTTCAAAATAATGCTGACAATAGTTTTGAGAAGCGTACTTCATCTACAAATACAACACTCGGAGCAATTTTACTGGCTAAAGTAAACACAGCTTTCACGTACTTCTCGCCTTCACCAAACCACTACATTTAAAAACATTAGAGTATATTATACTTTGGTAGGTGAAGATCATTAAAAAAAAAGTAATAGAAGCCATAACTGAACTAAACCTTGGAAGTAATGCTTGACATGGATATATTGATAAAGTTTGCACCAGCTTCGGTAGCCACGGCCTTTGCTAGCATAGTTTTTCCTGTTCCAGGAGGCCCAAATAGAAGTATACCCTTGCAAGGCTGAGAGTAAAGCAAGAACAGTAAGATTTTACTTCTGATTAAAAAGTACATCCTTCACTTGATTTTACTTCTGATTAAAAAGTACATCCTTCACTTGATGCAACAGAAAAATGTTACAACGGTTGAAGCAGATAAAAAATTATTTTATATCATTCACAAATTTGCAGATATAACTGTCGTTTATATTCTTGAAAGGAGATCTCCAGATATACTGCCATGGTCTGGAAAGACTGAAGCATGCAGAGTGGAGAAGACCAAGTTTATTTACCCATACATTACTAAAAAAAAATTAGGATCTTAAGGAGTAACAGCTGATAAATAATAAACCTATTTTAGGTTAGGCTCGGACATGCGGTGTTAATGACTAAAAAATACTTTTGATTCACATATAAACTAATGAGAAAGTTGAGAACATCAATCAAACAAACAACTACATATATCCATCAACCTTCATATTTTTGTTGAAGCGCAAGGCCAAACCAGGTCATAAATTTTGTAAAAATGAATTATATAATATTAATTAATTTAGTAGATACAAAATATTACAAAATTTCTACAGATAAGATTAATACAATGAACCAACAGCTAGATGCATATAAACTTAAGCATGCACAAAAATGTTTGTATCCATACAGCTCTATGCTTTCTTAATATGAAATATAAAGTACTAATGCAAGTAACCTTGGTTAATTGACCCTTGCAGAAAAGCTCAGGCCTCTGTAGCGGGAGCATCACCAACTCCTTTAATGTATCTTTAACATTTTCCAGAGCTCCAATATCCTCAAATGTTACACCAATATCATTAGGCGGGATGACCTCGGCTAGAAGTTTTTTCTCAAACTCATTCTCAGTTACAACATCCTAATATGTCAAGAAACTCAATTACTTCATATGGAATATTAAAATATGATAAGTTTGACAAAGTAGAATAGTAACCTTAAGTGACTTCTTCAAGTTCTTGGATTCATTCTGAATAGACTGAAGAATTCCAATTCCATATTGAATGCTGACACATACAAGATGATGTTTCTACTGTTAATATAACATCATGTATATAACATTAAAATCTGAAGAAGTTTGACATTTCATTACCTATCACCTGACAAAATGAGCCTCGCAGCAGGTTCAGCTTTAAAATTTTGCATTAAGTGATGGCTCAAAGCCCATCCCACAACCTTCTCAGCACCTTCATAATATATAAACTCATTATTGAAGTCAACTACTTGATATTAACATAATATAAGAGAGCAGATAACAAATTTTCTAACTTTGAGCAGAAACTGATCCTCAGAGTAGCAGAAAACTTACTCTCATTTGTAAGTGACTGTTCTGTGATGCATAGTGTTTCAAGTGTATCACATTCCAACCCACAACGATGAAGCACCTAAAAATTACATAAACAAGTGAAAGGTTATTTATAATTTCTTAAATAGTTAGAAAGCAATTGGCTTATTAGTCATGGATCATACAAAACTATAAAATTTGGAACATAATTCATAATATTAAGCATATAACGAGGCTGGAGAAAGCATCCATGTAAATTTGGTTCAGTTATACAGCATGGTCAATGTAAAGGTGATGCTTTTGGTTTCCTGACAATGTCTTACTAGTGTTACGTTACTGCTGCTCTGCCTATGTCTAATAAGATTCACCAAATTACCCTCTTTCTTTCGCGGACTCAGCTGGATGTGTCCAAAATGGATCTGTTCCCAACTGTCGGACTCGACAATATTTAGAAAGATGTACATGTTTTTGGCCTAATATTAGTGTTCTACTGTATGTGCCCATGTCCAGGCAAGGAGTGTCTTAACCGGTATTTGAGGCAAAATAAAGAGTTGGGGTAACAGAGATTACCCTTTACACCAAAAAAAGGAGAAAGAGCAACAGTCACTGCATGCTTATGTTGAGTTCCCAAATCCCCTCGATCAATAATTCTGAACACATTTTTCCTAGAGAGGTACTTTGTCACTTTAAGAATAAAGGTCAAGGCCTCACGGGAAAGTGCACGTTGTTGCATTGCCTGTATGTGAGGAAGTGTTTTGGATTTCTACTTCTTACAAACAACATATCTCCTTCACTTCAACTAGGTTTCGGTATAAGATGAGATAACCAACCCCCCCCCCACAAATGAAGAGTGCAGGAGGGATTCTGGTTTATTTGGTATAGTGAAGATGCAGATGCCTTTAGTCCACGGCTTAAAGTTGTTGTTACAGATCAGCTGCCTATTTTTTTGTTGTTATCACTACTGGACCACATATTGTTTTGGTTGACAGGTAGTGTTATGTATATTCTAGGCTTTAGTCTTGTAGGGTTTTCTATCCCTGTTTATACTTAATATAAGATGATTATGTTTTCACATCTTATAATTAGACATTCTGTTTCCCCATAAAAGTTGTATTCAATTATCTAGTGAAATTAATATTTTTCTAATTTCATTTTTGATTTGCATGCCTGCATCAATTATCGCTTCCAAACAAAACGAAGACTGGTAAAATCAATGACAGATTTTTCTGTCGAAGGTACCTCCAGTCTAGAATCAGTGGATGGAAAAATCGTTGAATAAAAAAATATGATCCAATTAGGGGTTCCTCCTAACACCTTTAGGTTTTGGAAGAGCTTGTTACTCGATAGAAAGCTTTGGCAAGAAACGATTTAGTTGTAGTGTGAGCAGAACTATGCGTACCTCTTGTTGAATTTTTGAAACCTACCGTCTATCGACTCTGTAAAGTTATGTAAGGACTATGAAGGTTCTTTCCCAGAAAGCTAAGAAGCAAGGATACGGGTGCGGGGATAAGGGTGCGTAGTGCGGGGATACATTGATTCGGTAAATAAAATAATATGGGGATTCGGGTGTGGGGATAAGGTACATATATTTATTATAAATATATTATGAAATCTATTAACAAAACTAATAGTTTTATGCAAATTGCATCAAATACATCATGTAAGCATCTATAAAACGTGAATTTAAACTAAAATTACTTATATATGTAGTATAAATATTAAAAAATATGTATTTTAGTTGAGAATTTTTGAGAATTTTGAATATCGGAATATCCCCAAGAATCCGAGTATCCGATACGGGGGTGCGTGAAAATACGGGGATTCGTTGGGTGACCGAAGAATCCCTGCTTCCTAGCCAGAGAGTAATACCCTCTAACTTTTAATAAACCTCCTAGTGGAGGTAACATATTTTCATTCTAATGACTTGACACTCCCAACAAAGGAGAACAACTCACTAGCTGAGGCCCGTCATAGACTTCCATTAGCTAGACTGAGAACTCTACTCTCAATGGACCAAGTGTTAAAGTTTTAGCACATTCGTAATCTCGGGATGATGCCTACCTTCTATTATATCTTTCTTATGTCGTTTTTTCTCAAAATACCTCAGCCAACTATAGAGCCACTGTTACCTGCCTCGAGTCTTTCAATGATGAGTGGAACCCACTCCAAAAGCTACCTTTATGGACTACTGCAAATCTAAATTAGTTGACATAGGTTTACAAGTGAATTAATGTACTCTTTTGCAATTCTGAAACCACAAAGATATGAATTTTTCTTACCATATGCAAAAAGTCACAAACTATAGAGGCCTTTAAATACGGCCATTCAATATTCAGATTAGCTTGCTATAATTATTAAGAAAAAGCACATGGAAGGGCATAAGTGTGTAATGTCTGTATAGTTTGGTATCATACTCTTGGAACCACAATGTGAAACAGGTACATCTTACAAAAACTGGGTAGCATAATACTAGTTAGTAATATATACTTACAGTGCGTAGGCAGTTCAAATTTCCTTTCATTTGAAGGGTTTCGGAATCACGGTCTAACTGCCGCTTCCAATTCACAAGGAGAGACTCATCCTGGAATGATGCATAATTATAGTCAAATACTGAATCTTGAAGAAGGCAGGTGAGGTAAGGCAATGGAAGCACAAACCTGAGGCATGTGAATAGTAACTTTATTAGGAAGGAGTCTTGTAAGGTTTTTAGTTGCTTTAGCAACCTCCTTCCCTTTATCATGCATCCGTCCAAAACTATCCTGTGAACAACAAAGTCTAATTTAAGATCTTCAACATATAAGTGTGGAGCAATGGAAAGAAAAAACAAGTCTAGTAAGAGTAAATCCTCTAGACACGTTTCACATGTTTGCAAAGATATGTCATTAAATGTAAGGTTTATATACAAAAATTTTAAAACATTAACATTTGAAAGGTTCCACGTACAGAGTTTAATTTACACTTAATGAGATAAATTCTGAATGTTACTATTAAATGTTGAAATTTGTGTGTGCCTACTGATGTGAGCCTGTCACCAACAATAAGTTCTAAACTAAATTCCATGGCGGGTTCATATTCAACAGATGTAAATAACTCCTGGAGCCACAGGGTTAACTTTGAGACTAAAATTGATTCATGTGCCAGAGTGAAACCCAATCAAACTACTAATCAGGCCCAGTGACCATATGGGAGAACTGCGAGGAGCCAACCCTAGTACGAGAGGACTGGGTTGGGCCAACCTATGGTGTACCGGTTGTTATGCCAATAGCAGCGCCGGGCAGCTAAGTTGGTATGGAAGAACTGCTGCGCCGCGGGAAATCCTTCTATATACAAGTTCTCGCCTCTGAAAGCGTCCTTCCTTCTCAATGCCCGGGCATCCATCCAATGCATTCTTTTCGATCTTGTACCCTATGTAGGCTTGCTTCGCATAGGCTACACAAGCGGTACACTGAACACCAACCCAATATTTATTCAAAAAAGAAAGAATAGCAACTACGAAAACGACAAGCAACTACATCAACTGAGGGGAGATAGAATCGGTAGTCTCGTTCCTAGCGGTTCTAGCTCTTATTCCCTCTCATACGATTGAGGAAAGTGTTCTTTCTCTACGAAATTCTAAGTGAGGTCATAATAGTCCTTTCTTTCGAAGTAAACTTTCAGCATCGAATGAGAACTTCTCTAATTAGATCCATTTTGTTTTGTTTTGAAAAAGGATTGAAACATAGTTGGGGGGGAAACTCTTGCTTTCGAACAAACAGAGACAGAGACAAAGGCAGCAGTCTAGCTTTTTCCTTTTGTTTTCGTCTTTCTACTTTCTGTCAGCTATAACCAAGTTGCTATTTCGGGGTTAAGGAAGTTAGTTGTAAGTCGCGTAATCCCCCTGCCTCCCTTGCAGTCAAAACTATCCTCTAATACTCATAGCAGAAAGCTTCCATGCCCTATTCTCTATTATGGAAAAGGAGCGAAGGCTAGCCTTTCCAGTTTCCTCGATCTTGGTTCTTCCCTTATCTCCATGTCGTCTGAGATTGCGCCTTTTCTCTTGTCTGACTCAACCACAGACAGGGAAGATTGATCTGAGCTCGTTCAATCAGGGAGGGGGCCCTCTTCCTTGTTCCAGTGGTGTGGTCTCACAATCCTGTCAGCGAGAGTCATAGTCGTTGGGAAGCAGAAAAGGATTGCTTTTCAGTGGACATAAGGGCTAGATCCCGATAAAAGATGCCCGTACGGTTGTGGTTGTTCAATTCTATCTTTTTTTTTCTTTTTATTCTTTATCTTTCTTTTCTATTCATCATGCAAAATAGAGGAACCCCTCTTTTGTTATACCATCAGGGTAATGATTCATCAACCTGCTAGTTCTTTTTATGAGGCACAAACGGGAGAATTTATCCTGGAAGCGGAAGAGCTGCTAAAACTGCGTGAAAAATAGAATGAATGATCACAGTGTCTTAGCACCTTTTCTTTACTCGGGAAGAAGGCGAGTAGTTAATATCTTAAATAAGTGTGTTTCTAACGAATGCTAAACCGGCCTGGCGTTGCTTGATTTCGCGACCAGTTGATGGCATAATTTTCTGAATATATTTGCTGCATGCTTATTCAACAATGCATATCAACAGTTACATAACTAAAAAACAAGGCTTAAAACTGTAGAAGTTGCCAGAAAAAGTAAAGTATCTATTACCGGAAAAGCCAAGTCAAGCAGAGCAGAGTGATGGCTGCCAAATTTAGTAAAAAGTAAACCACCAGGATGGGACTGCACAATAACCAGGTTTAATTCATTATACAAAACATCATGCAGCTGACAAAATAGTAAAGGTAACTTTTTTTTTCTTCAAAATAACTATCACAGGGCACAACCAAATTAAGAACCTGTTGTAAGCAAATCAGCCTCAAATCTTAGTTGGCATAGATGAGACTAAAAAGATAAGAGACCTTTTTAATCAATAATAAGAGATGACACGGCGATTTAATAAAATTTATTTTTAGTTAAAAATCTCACTTTACTAGAAGTCTAGAACGCGCATGAAAACTTGGTTTTTACTTCAGGCCATCTTTAATTGCACTTTTTTATTTATTTGCCAATTTATTCTACTGTTTGAAACTACAAAGAACAACTAATCTCAACTTGTTAATATTAAGATGACCAATCATCAGGTAGAATTAACAAAAAAAATCTTCAACTTGCACAACACGGATATACACACCACACTTCAAAGCCTTCACAATTCAATTTAAACCCATACAAACGGCCATAAGATACATATATATGTAAAACCAAACACTTCACCCCTCATAGCCTTCATCTTAAATCTAGAACTACCGAAGCAACCTTGCGCAGAGCTTACCTTTTCCTTGCGATTGTCCCCATTTGTTTGTGAACCAATCACGATAACATTATCGGGAAGCCTTTCAAGTTTGTTCCTGCATAATGAATATGTGTCGGCGTTTCCTATCACAGACTTTTCCACATCTTTAATGAACAAGATCAAAGGAGAACTCCTGCTCTCGCTAAATACGGCCTAATTCAGTAAATAGATAATTTAAGTAGTGAAAGCATGACACAATTTTAACATTTTGTAGAATTGTACGGAAAATTTATCCACACCTCAAACAAAGTGGTGACAAGTAATTTGTTTAGATCTTCCTTGCTAGTACTTTCCAGATAAAGATCCTTGGCTACAAAAAGACGAGTAAATTATTCAAGAAAAACAGTTTTATTTGAGTGGAATGAAATTAAAAGAGCTAACAAAAATTACCATTGCAGAAGTATCCATGACCATTATCACACAAACCAGCAAAATCGATGCCATCAGGAATAGGTTTATCAAATCTTACACCAATTTTAGACGAAGGATTGTCTTCAAAGGGTAATACAACCTTGCCTTTATATCCTGTTGTTGGACCCCTGATGATTGATGTAAGATTAGAGCATAGTATGCAGAAGAGACTTAGGGTACATATAATAGCCACAAAGTGCAAGGAATCATTTAGCAAACACAAAAAAGAAGTATAAGGAGTCGCACAAAGATAAAATTTGATATTTGATCACCCACACAAAGAGAAATAAAATGATAAACACTGAATTCATGCAATTGTAGAAATTTTTTGTCAGCATTGCCCAAATAGGTAGGATAACTATAACAAATATTACCCAAATATACAAAAAAGTAGCCTCCCATGTATCAATGTGAAGCAGTCGCCCGCACATCATGACAATAAACAATCTAATTGACAGTAAATATGAGCAGAAGTACAACTAAGTACATGTTTCAATATAATTATAATGAAAAAATAATCAAATATCTTCAAGAAATGACGTTGCAACACCGCCCTAGTTGATAGGGAAAAGAAATACCAAGGAACTCCTACAGTTTCTAGTATATAATTTAGTTTAGTTTATATAGTAAATATATAAAACTTTGATTAATTTTCATTGTCATTTATATATATATTATTCAATTTCTGTTAATTGTAGTTGAGATTCTTAGAAATTATGAGCTTCCTATTATTCATATAAAGGTTTTCTAATTTTCGTATATTTAAAAATATATTAAGGTTTACTTGAACACATTTCTACTAAAAATACTTCACTGCACAAGAATTATGACAACAAAAACCAAGTACAAAGGGCCCCACAAAAAAGGAATTCCCCTTATAATTTCTATATACAAGAAAAAATTCACAATAGATATGACCTGAACACAGTCCATGCAAAACCACTAAAAAATTTGGAAGAAAGCAGAACCAACAGTGAACACCTGACATAACTACAACATGCCATTCCTACCATAAATACAGAGAACAGAACATATTTGTATAAACATTTCCCGGATAGTAACATATGGTACCTTGCATGAGATGGTGTAGCATATAGGCTCCCAGAGACAGCACCAATGAATCTAACTCTGTCACCTATGAAACACAATTCCCTGAAGTATTAAATCCAGAAGAAAACTAAAGATGTCCTTTAAATTGGCATGAATAACTCACCAAATTTTTAATGTAAAATGGGACAGGGGCATACCTGCTTTAAATACGTGGTTCTTTAATGTTCCAGCAGGGGAGAGCATAGTTTCGGTCTTCATCTTTATTTGCGTTTCCAGGCCTTTTGTAGAAGGAACTTTAGACGTTTTTGGGGTATCCTCTTCGACAGATGAAGTCCCTATGCTCTGAGCAGCGACAGAAGCTCCACAATTTTGCTCGGTATTGGTTTTAAATTTCTCAACACTTTTATCTTCTTTCTGATGTTCAGCTTCTTTGGCAGATAAACCCTAAAACAAAGATATTCATCGACTTAATATACATGTTTCGCTGGTACAACCTACTGTAGCACAAGAACAACGGATTCTTTAAATGCACAAAACTATTAGACTTAAAATCAGTTCTGTGACTTCTTACAATATTCAGTCTTATTGGCATGACTATATGTTCACACAAAACTTCAGTTAATTTTGTGATGAAGGGTTCCTATAGCTTCAAACTGTCCAGCATTTTTAAATACCAAAATAGAGAAATCAATGTGTAATGAGAAATTCAGAACAGATTTGATACGTAAAACTTGCTTAAAGGTTGATGAATCCCTAAATCCTGAAAAGCTGGATATGCAAGCTTAAAATAGAAGAAAAATGAAGATGACCAGAGTTGAGAAACTTCTTATTCATTTACTAAAGGGAAAAACATACTCCTAAGATAGAGTGGCTATCAAATACGAGCAATTTGGCATCATAATAGTTAGCAAGTGCCTTTGTCAACATCTCCTGGTAAATCTCAGATCCTAGAAAGAAAGCATAGCAACTGTAAGATATAAATAAAAATATAGCAACTTGGTACAAGTTCAGCAAAATGATGGGCCAAATACCTGCAGGACCAGAAAGCAAGATTCTAGGATTTATTGTAGGAAGCTTAGCAGTATATTTGACTTGTTCTTTGTGCTTTAAGTGTATATAAGAAGCTGCAATAAGTACATCTTTTGTATTCTCACTGCAGTGCAACAAAAAAATTAATTAGTTCAGGGTTCCAATAGAACTCACCACTCATCCAAGCAACACAAACATCATAACTATATAATAAAAAATAGATAATAATAACCAGTCACCTGCAATGAGGAGACCAAGAAACCAAATTCTACATCACATATACAAATTATCAACTATGGTTAACAGACGTAGTACGAACCCATTCATATTGCAGAACTTGACAGAAGTAACAGTTCTAGGTATTTTTAAATCAAGCTGCAATCCATTGTGTACTTACGTAAAACTCATTAGAATATATCAAGTAATTGAGTTCTAACATGTAACTGATAATTGATGCAAAAAGAACCATTTGCTCTCTGCATAACTCTAGTTCCACCTGTCATGGCTCCGGACTTACTAGTCGCAGACAACTACCCAACCATAAAATAAACATGAACCGATATACCTACTCTCAAATTTTAGGTTCACAACGGATGCAATATATATACATATGAAAGTTCTGCTGACATACATGAAAATCTCTATATGAAGTTGAATCCTACATTGTATACA
The DNA here is from genome assembly GCF_009905375.1 of Apium graveolens. Taxonomy (NCBI): domain Eukaryota; kingdom Viridiplantae; phylum Streptophyta; class Magnoliopsida; order Apiales; family Apiaceae; genus Apium; species Apium graveolens. The sequence continues at coordinate 6,367,722 of NC_133650.1, read as the reverse complement.
TGACCAACTTCACACATATCATTACAAATACAATCAAGTTATAATGCAATATGTGTGTGTATATATATATATATATATATAAAGGGCTGCTTATATACATGAAAATCTATAAATGAAGACGGCTGCACATTGATACTTATGAAGTTGATTCCAACATTTTACTTTTGTAGCTTCAGCCCTCCACCCGACACACTTGCACTCAAGCGAGCAGTCAAGCTACATGAAAAGGGTGTTCTTGTTTAAACATACAAGACTTGATATCTTCAAGTTATTAAAAGATTTTAAAAACACACTTCTGGTCCTCCCACTCCGTACACATCTCACTAAACAATTAATCCTTTCACTTGAATTAATTACCATCACCTGTAAGTAAATAAAAAAAATTCATATGGATTTGGTACCTTAAATAATATGGGAAGTCGTCAAAAGTCACCATAACATCACGTCCATCAAGGATTCCTTTGTATATATCATCTTTAAAAATTGCATATTTCAAAGAGGTTGCAGAAGAATGTGAAGGCATTGAATCCTTAATCAAATCTTTTTCTTCTGTCACCTAAACGAGATCAGTTGACCAAAGTCAAAACATTTTATAGCTAGAATCTGACTAACAGCCTAAAAATCTATTAAAGCTTACAATATTTGTCTCTATGCCTCCGTCCATGTTGCAGTCGGAAGAAATAATCTTTGCGGTTGCTCCAATATCAACAGCACTATCACTATCAGCATTTGTAGAAGAGTTTACTTCAAGGGCATCAAACTCATCTTCATGAACAACTGGAGAAGGGGGCAGCTCAGCTGTTTGATATGTTTTACTAATATTCTGAGCTGTAGACCTTATCCGCGATATATCTTGTCGCATGCTCGACAATTTTGCAAGAAGAGTAGCACTAGCTGCTGAAAGATCTCCCTCGCGCTTTTCCGCTTGAATTAGTTTGAAGTTTGTGCCACCAACTAATGATGGCGCTTTAACAATTACATCACACATTAGCTGCTGGAAAATCTATAAAGTTAGATGTTAAAGAAATCAGAAGTGCATAAGAGATGGGACCAACTAAATGTAGGGAGATTGGAGACCCCGAGATCACATCAACAAATTAAATAAACTAACACCTAAGCAACAAGAAAAAGGATACATAAGCATGCGCACCCAGCAAACCAAAGACCAGCTCATCTCCCGAATTTAACTCACAAGTAGCATTTTTCCTTATGGTCTTTCCATTAATTTGAAAAAATCCCTTGCCGTTCTTACCTTCAAGTACGGCAACAACACTGCTACCACGCTAATCATTTCATAAACAACAAAGAATTAGATCAATACACAATGCTTTATTCTTCAGAATACCATATGATACAGAATAGAGAAAGATACAGTCTAATCCCAAAGTAAACTTAACCGTGCAAATGAATGATTTGCTATTAGCTTATACTTCAGGAAAATACCTGTGTAAGCTTGATGGCACAGAGAATTCCACTTATCGTATGATCGTTCAGCAAAAGATTGGCATTATTGCTTGTCCCAATTAAAAAGTTTGTTGTATATACACTCATGGTCGGGTTCTGCAGAAAACATTTACTTAATCAAACACTTCATAACGACAAATAGAAACAGAAATCTCCCAGAAATAGTTGAAAAAGAGTATATAATGTCCCTGTTACACATCATCAAATAATTAAACAAAAACATCAACTTCTACTGTGTATAAAAGGCCAATTACGAGTCTACAGTTCAGGTACATTACCAGCTGATTTTGCGTAAGAAGCCTACACCAAGGGGCACTCATGGTGGAACACTGATTCAGTTTCCACGAAGTAAAGGAACTCTTCGGCATCTCTACTATAATTGGTGTAGTACCTTCTAAAATGAAAGAAAAGTAGACCAAATAAGATTCAGCACTCCGATTATCCACAAATAACAGTAAGACACAAAACACTTCAAAGGTAAATTTAGCATTCCAAGTATTCACAAGTAACAATAAAGCCGATACATTCAAATATAAATTTAAATATCAATCCAACAAATAACGCCTAACACATAAAACAATTCAAATATTTACTTAGCATTCCAATCATATACAAGTAACATTAAAACATGAGACACTTCAAAAAAAATTACATTCCAGTTATCAACCAATAACACTAAAACATAGAACTCCGAAACTCTCCACATGACATTAGAACAAGATTACTTCAAAAACAAACTTTACATGTCAATTATCCACAAATAACACTTATATATTTAGCAATCCAATTATCCACCAGTAACAATAAAAAATGATACAAAATATCACACTTCGATTATCTACAAGTACCACTAAAACAAAAACTCCGAAAATAACGAAAAATGCATACACATATATCACAAAATTAAACATGCAAATATAATGACTGACTTACCTTGAGCTACTGGAGCTACCGGTGTGGCGACAGATGTTTCAGCAGCAACATCAGGCTTAGCTTCGCTAACCGCCTCTTTGGCAGCGACTTTCGAATCACCTGCAACGCATTCCTGCGGATCCGCCTGCACCGGCGACGCTAGTTCCTTAGAATCATCAACAGCCGTCGATTTCTCCGAGCTCGAAACCTTATCGGCCTGAAATTCAATCAAATCAACACCACAATTCAATCATAATTTCAATTGAAAACATAAAATCAATAGAAATGAAACAGAAATTAATGAAATAAAATAAACCTTTTGGCGTTTCGGCGACGGAAGCTTCTCGTCGGACGAGGACGATCTCTTGTTGCTGTTGTTTGAGAGAGATCCACTTCTCCTCGTCGACACCATTTTTGCGAAGACGAGAGAGAGAGAAAGAGAGAGAGAGAGAGACGAGAGAGATTATGAAAAGGGGGATATTTTATTTGTACTGATACTTTATAGTTTCATTTCTGTTTGTGCGCATTTATATGAGAGTGTCATTTGTATGTGAGGGTCTCTGAGCAGGAGAGGGGTTTGTATAGGAAACGTTTTCATTTAACGCGTATTTTAGCTTTGTGAAGTGTTCACTGGCTAATATGCGCTGCGGGAGAGTGGCTGGCTGTTTAAATTACTGCCTACGTGGCATTTTTTTACTTTTGTGTGTTTAAATAATTATCTATGTGGCATTTTTTAAAAATAGTTATGTAGATAATATGTTGACTTAATTGCACTATGATGGCCTGAGTTATAATTTTTTAGCACAAAAATTGCTAAAATATAAAGTTAAGCGCCCGCATGACACAACTTAAATTTTTTTAACCATCGATTGCATTCCGTCAATCTCAATAACGGACGTTATATAACTTCACAGTTTAAAGTACTGACTGGGGGTAAAAATGTAAAATTGAACGTTGTACTCATATAACCCCTCTATTATTGTCTCTCCCTCCTAAACTAAACCTTAATTCCCCCCAAAAATCGATCACACAAAACCCTAAAACTAACTAAACTGTAGAAACCGTGAAGACGAAATTGGAGCAAGATGTCGTGGAAACTGAGGCCCAAGCAAGATGAAGAAGCATTCAAACCCTACCAATGTCCACAATATATAGGTATGTACTTTTTCTCTATTTGCATGCGATGTTTATGTATAATTAGGGGTTTTTTAACAAGATGTCATCATAGTGGGGGGTTTTGCTTAGTAAGATTTGTAATGTTTATGTATAATTTGAGTGTTTTGCTTAATAAGATACCAATGTCTTTTTTGTTAGTTATTTTCCTAGTGTTTTATAGTGTCCTTTTTTGTTTACTGTATAACTATGAATTATGTTGATGCTGTGTTAATTATCTTATTTGCTAGTGTTGTAAAGTGTAATTTATGACTTATTGTTAGTTATTCGTGTTTTTTAAGTGTAATTTAGTTATCCCAAATTAGCTAGTTAATTTAAGTAAATGGGTTTATTTCTCAGATGCTGAGCTTTTTACAATTAAAATATTTTATGATGGTAAAATGGAGGAAAATCCTAAGAGATATAATGGAGGTTATGTGGTTTATGTCGACTTCTGTGATTCTGATGCTAGTTGGCCTGTTTCTACATTCCACAAGAAGATTTTTAATGACTTGAAGTGTGAGGTGTCAAAGTATGCAGTGTATAGAGCCAAGAAAAGAGCTCTGATCAAGATCAATGGGACTGCTGCAGCACAATATGCTCAGGTGTGGGACAATGCTTATGAATTAAAAAGGGTGCTTCCTGAGACAACAGTTAAAGTTCTTACTGAAGATCCAGTATCTGGGACAGATAGGGGTAGGTTCATGAGATTGTATGTATATTTGGGCCCACTAAAAAAGGCATTCACCCAGTTCTGTAGGCACCTTGTTGGACTAGATGGGTGCCATCTCAAGGGACCCTATGGTGGCCAGTTATTAGCTGCAGTTGGGGTAGATGCCAATGATGGCATGTACCCCATTGCATGGGCTGTGGTTGAATAAGAAACCACTGAATCTTGGACATGGTTCTTGGAATTACTGACTCATGACTTGAAGATCCAAGTTGATGCTGAGTGGACCTTCATCTCTAACAGACAGAAGGTGTGTGCATAAATATGCAAATGTATTACCTTGCACTTCTATAAAAATGTCTATATTAATATGTTTTTTCTTATTTGATAGGGGCTTATAAATGCTTTGAAGGCCATATACCAAATGCAGAACATATATTATGTGTTATGCATTTGTACCAAAATATGCATAAGGAGTTCAAGGGCATAGCATTAAGACAACTTCTATGGAAAGCTGCTAGGGCATCAACAGATTGGGAGTTTAATCTCCACATGAACAGGATGAAGGAGGTACCTTATACATTTTTCAATTAAGTTCAATTATGTTCAATTATGTTCAATTCTGTTCAGTTTTAGTTGCTTGTAACTTGTTCAATTATGTTCACAGATTGCACCAAAATGTCATGACTGGCTCATTGCAAAACCCAAAACACAGTGGATAAGAGCTGCTTTTAGAACAAATGTTCATAGTGATATGTTTGTTAACAACCACTGTGAAGTATTTAATAGCAGTATCAGGAAGTACAGAGACTTACCTATCATCACTATGTTTAGGGAGCTGCATAAATCAGTTATGAAGAAGATTCAAGTTAGAAGAGACAAATTAGCAGCCAGGGACACTGTGATATGCCCTAGTGCACTAAAAAAACTTGACAAGTATGTGGCTCTATCTTGTATCTTTCCTGCATCAAAATTAAGATTACTATTATGGAATGCACTCAATATAGACCATAATCTATAGATGGGATAAAAATGAGAATTTAATGCTTATTTAAAATTTAAAATTAATGTTAGGTATAACTGTTGTCCTATCTTTAAATGTCCTAGGTCAATACTGTATGCTGGTAATTGTGTTGTGTCCTGGTCTGGAGGCACCACATACTTAGTCACTTGTACAGATGGTGGCCATGAGTTAGTTGTTGATTTAGAGAAAAAAAGTTGCACTTGCAGAAAATGGAATCTGACTGGGATTCCTTGCTATCATGCTTGTGCATGCATAGCCATTAGGCATGATCCTTGGGAGAATCACATGCATGAATGCTACAGCAAGGACATGTACATGAAGGTAATTGATAGATTTTCTTGCATACAGTTTCCTTTATTTTTGCTACATATAGAATTTGTTTTTTACACTCTAATGACCAAATTAAACTGGTTTCTTTCAAACAGTTATACAGCTGTTTGTTGGAGCCAATTGTGAGTCCTGAATTTTGGGAACAAGCCTCTGAGCCAAGGCCTTTGCCTCCAGCTATAAAGACACCAGCAGGAAGACCAAAAAAAAGAGAAACACCAGAAATGATATTCCTGAAGATGCCACTAAACTCAGCTAGACTGGGACAATTGTTAATTGTACCTACTGTAAGGCAAGGGGTCATAACACTAGGACTTGTCCTTCCAAGGTACTTATCTTGTAATTCATATATATGGTACTTATATGGTTATAAGTCAACAACCTAATGGTCTGTTATATTCTAATTATAGAAAAATGATGCCATTAAAAAAGCTGCAGAACAGGGGACATTGCCTAATATTGCTAAGACTACTTGTGTGTGCAAAACATGCAACCAACCAGGGCATAATTCAAGGACCTGTGCACAGAAGGTAAGGCTTACTTAAAATCAACTTAAATACATTAGATTTAAACACAAACCTACTTATAATGCATTTTCCTATGTAGAAACAGCAACAACATCAAAATACCATCCCCGAGATGATGCATCAGCATGAGAATGATAGACAAGCTGGTGACACTCAAGCAAGTTCAACATCTGCCTTTGCTCACCAGGCCAGGAAGGAAACTCCAAAGAGAAAGAGATGAATTAATGAGAGACGTGATCTTTGTTCTGTGTTTTTTTGTTGGCCTTGACAAGAAACTTTGTTTTTAGATCTAATATTGGTGACTATATTTATGGCACTTGATCTTTTTTGTTGGGGATATAGGTGTGCAGTTTTAAGACACTATTTTTGCAAGTCATATGGTTGTTGGCGTATGTAATAGCTAGAATTAATGGCTCCAAGCCTTACAAACTTGTCACTAGATGCTACTATATGCTATTTTGTGGCCAACATATACTATGACCGAAATTTTGAATGATGCTAATGGAATGATATCAATCAAGCCTTTTCTGTGTTCATAAAAAGTGTGTATGTTTATCTTTTAGTGCACATAACTATAAGTTAACAATTGCAAGTATTCACATCTACAATAACATTAATCAAACATCTGGTTTTACATCTTCAACATGAGGAATATTACAAACTAACATAAAGCATAATAACAAGAATAAAAACAGAAAGCTGATCTTCCATCTTCTAGCCTCCAGTTTCACCCTCTCCACTTCCATAACCAGATTCCTATACCTTACGCACCCATCCACCCACCTGAAAAAACCATAGCCGCGACTGCCTAGACCACACCCAGCAAACTTACGACCTGCATTTACATCCGTGCGAGCAATCCTTTCCACGGCCCAATTTCCACAGTAACACTTATATGCCATGATTTTCTGCTGAAAGCTAGTAATTTGTAAGTGTTTGAGTATTTTTTATCTTATTCAAGTTTAGAAATTCACTGTATGTGTAATATATAGACACAGGTCCATAGTGCAGAAAGTAGCCGTTGCAATATTTTAATCCTGTTATACCCCTGGCGAGTTAACGTCTGTTAGTGAATTCTGACGGAAAGCAATCGGTTGTTAAAAATATTAAAGTTTGGTCATGCGGGCGCTTAACTTTATATTTTAGCCATTTTTGTGCTAACAAATTATAACTCAGGCCATCATAGTGCAATTAAGTCTAATATATATGTTTTATACTTCTAATATAAATATTTGACAGCATATTCAATTTAGGTTTTGGAGATCGATAATGATTCATGAATTTTAAATGATTGTTTTTAATTTTAATTTAATGAAAATTTTAATAAGTTTATAGAAAATCTTGTGAGTTTTGATGATTTTGTAGAGTTTTTTTTAATAAATTCTTCAAAATCTTATGATTTTTAGAGACATTTTAAAATATTGGAAACACGAGAAAAGTTAGAATTTTCAAAACAGATGTTAGATTATTATCGAATATTTTATCTTAAATGAAATAGACATCTCGTGCATATATGAATCCAAGGGAACAATAATGTGTCGAGTGTCATTTGAGAAACGATTTATATCTCAGATTGGTCAATGAACCAAGAGGCACATATCAAAATCTTCATCAATCATTTTTGCGACCCGTTTGTATCACTTAAGTTGATAGTAATGACACGACCGTTAACCCATATGTGTTGACCCGACAGAAATTAGTTTGACACTTACGTGGCTATAATAGTTGAAGCCTACGTGGCCATCAAATATACATCAACCTAATAATAACTGTATTAAAATATAAATCAAGTCTATATGTATAAATCTTTGTCAATGTAAGGTTATAAATTAGGGTTTCTCAAGTAAAACTTATAAAAACTCCATCTTTTGGGAACCCTATGTCACAAATATTGAAAGCTTCGAGTACAGGGGACTACGATACCAGGCTTTGTAATTATAGTAAGAGAGTTCGAGTTCGTACATCATGCACAACAAAAAATCCTGGTAGATGTTGGATTTTAATCGCAGCGGAGGCATGGTAAAACACTTTTACACACATAAAATCCAAATAAAAGCATATAAATCGTGGTAAAAACGAGGGGATCGATTACTAACCTTTAATATGCGATCCAAAAGTAACGTTCGGAGATCCTTAGCAGCTGCTCCTCAAACGTGAAGCACTCCACCGGTATCCACCAAGAAAACGACGTTAAAGAGGAGAAGGAGGTGGAGAGAATTTGGTTTTCTAAAACTTTTGGGTTTTTGGGTTCGAATAAAAATAGGGTTTATAATAGTGTATTTATAGGCAAAATTTTCAGCTGAAATTTTCCCATAAATATTATTATTATTATCCCATTTATTATTCTCATTAATAATTAAAACACCTTTTAATTATTAATCATTTTTCTAAATACTTTAGAAATAATTCTCTCTCTTGATTTAATTTCCAAAAATTAAATCATTTAATTAATAATATTAAGAACTTTTCTTAATTAATTTATAATCAATTAAATCTCATTTAATCAATTATTAAATTTGCCAATTAATTATTTATTTCATAAATATATAATTATTAGCCATTATTAATTAATTCCTCCACCATTAAATCATTCTCTTTTTATGGTGTGACCCTGTAGGTTCAATATTAAGCCGGTAGTAGAAATAAATAATAATAAAACTATTTTATCATTATTTATATAAATTCTCTAATTTATTAAATATGATTAATTAATTAATCACATTTATTCTACATCGTGAGGGATACTTCTCAGCATATCGCGACTATCCGGATAATATGAATTCACTGCTTAGAATAACAAGAACCTATTCAGTGAATAATTACCGTACAATAAACTCCTTCTACCCTATAATGTCCCGATTAAATACAAGGCATGGATCTCGTGTCAAGCCTATCTAATTCAATCACTTGCTTACCATTTATTATGCGTAGTTCTATGCAAATTAGAAACTCCTTTCTAATTTCATTCACTCTGGCCAGAGATTCCTGAACTAGCATAAGTGGATCAGCCTTGAACATTCGCTTCCTTCACTGGAAGGGGTAGATCCTTTATTGATCATACACTATCTTCGTGTACAAATTCCTATACCCAGTAGAGCCCTAATAATTGTCCCTGGAGACTAAGAACTAAACCAAAGCATAGTTCTGTGTACACAAGATGACTATGATGACCTCAAGTCTAAGGATACTTGTACAACTATCACTATGTGAACAACTGCTGACACGTGAGTGAACTCCATCAGTTGTTCAGCTGTGCGAGTCATGTTCAGTGAACTTATTCTATAATAAGCACCTACATACTAGCTATAGTGTAACCACACAAATGTCTATGAGAACAGACATCCTTCATAATGAAGCAAGCATAGTATGTACCGATCTTTGCGGATTATTAATTACCAGTTAGTAATCCTATGATCAGAAACTATTTAAGTTTAGAGTTATCATCTTTTAGGTCTCACTATTATGATCTCATCATAATCCATAAAAAGCTTTACTCTAAACTATGGTATATCTTATTTAAACACTTAAATAGATAGAGCCCGTAATAAAAACAAAACAAGTCTTTTATTAATATCAATGAAATCAAAATAGATTACATAAAAAGTTATTCCTAAATCCTAATACATGATTGGACTTAGGACATATTCCTTTCAATCTCCCACTTGTACTAAAGCCAATCACTCTGGTATCTAATACCCATCTTGTCTTTATGACGATCAAAGTGACTCTGAGAAAGTGGCTTTGTGAGTGGGTCTGCTACGTTGTTATGTGTGTCAACTCTCTCGACGTTGACATCTCCTCTTTCAACAATCTCCCTAATCAGATGAAAGTGCCGCAGGATATGTTTGGAATTTTTATGAGACCTAGGTTCCTTGGCTTGTGCTATTGCTGCGTTGTTATCACAATACAACACAATAGGCTCTTCGACGCTAGGAACAACTCCTAACTCAGAAACAAATTTCCTCATCCAAACAGCTTCTTTTGCAGCCTCACTTGCAGCTATATATTCTGCTTCCGCTATGGAGTCAGCCGTTGTCGACTGTTTGGAACTCTTCCAACTTATCGCACCACCGTTTAGAGTAAACATGTACCCTGACATGGATTTGCTATCACTCTCTGATTGAAAACTAGAGTCAGTATAACCCTCTATTTTCAACTCAGATTCACCGCCAAAAATAAGAAAAATGTCCTGAGTCCTTCGCAAGTACTTAAGGATGTTTTTCACTGCTTTCCAGTGGTCTTCACCTGGATTGGACTGATATCTGCTCGTCACACTAATTGAATAAGCAACATCAGGCCTTGTACACAACATCGCGTACATGATAGATCCTATTGCTGAAGCATAAGGAATCTTACTCATACGCTCTCTTTCCTCAGGTGTCTTAGGAGACATTTTTTCGGAAAGGGACACTCCATGACTCATCGGTATGAGACCTCTTTTGGAGTTTTCCATGCTAAACCTTTTAAGCACTTTCTGGATGTATGTACCCTGGGTAAGACCTATCATTCTTCTAGATCTATCTCTATAGATCTTCATACCGAGAATGTAGGATGATTCTCCCAAGTCCTTCATGGTGAAGTTCTTTGATAGCCATACCTTGACTGATTGCAGCATCAGTATATCATTTCCTATAAGAAGTATGTCATCCACATACAATACAAGAAATGTTACCGCGCTCCCACTAACCTTCTTGTAGACACATGGTTCATCCATGTTTTTGAAAAAATCAAACTCTTTTATTGTCTCATCAAAACGGGTGTTCCATCTACGAGAAGCTTGCCTTAAACCATATATGGTTCGCAGCAGCTTACACACTAGGTGTTCATTTTCCTTGGAAAGAAAACCTTCCGGCTGTGTCATATACACTTCCTCCTCAAGTTCCCCATTGAGGAAGGCCGTTTTCACGTCCATTTTCCAGATCTCATAGTCATAGTAAGCAGCAATCGCAAGCAAAATCCGAATTGATTTTAACAGGGCTACATGCGAATAGGTTTCATCAAAGTCAATCCCTTGTCTTTGATTAAATCCTTTTGCCACTAGCCTAGCCTTATAGGTCTTCACCTGGCCATCTGCTCCAATCTTTCTCTTATATACCCACTTGCACCCAATAGGCTTAACACCTTCAGGCGCTTCAACCAGAGTCCATACTTGGTTGGTATACATAGATTCCATTTCGGATTTCATGGCACTATGCCATTTCTCTGAGTCAACACTACTCATAGCCTCATTATAGGTCTTAGGGTCGTCTTCATCAATGATTGACAACTCATTGTCATTCTCAATGACAAGGCCATAATACCTCTCAGGTTGGCGAGACACTCTCTCTGACCTACAAATGGGCTGTTCCACAGAAGGTTGTTCAGTCTGAACAGGTGTTTCCACTTGAACCGTAGTAGTTTGTGCTTCTTGAACTTCATCAAGTTCAATTTTGCTCCCACTGTTTCCTTCAAGGATAAACTCCTTTGCCAAGAAGGTAGCATGTCTGGAGACAAACACCCGATGATCGGTGTAAAAGAAATACCCTGAAGTCTCTTTAGGATATCCCACAAAACTACATTTTACGGATCGAGATTCCAGCTTATCTGGGTCAACTTTCTTGACATAAGCTGGACATCCCCAAATCTTAACGTGTTTAAGACTCGGTTTCCTTTCTTTCCATATCTCATATGGAGTTTGAGGAACAGATTTGAAAGGCACCTTATTCAGTAAATATGCTGAGGTTTCCAATACGTAACCCCATAGGAATACTGGAAGATTCGCATAGCTCATCATGGACCGAACCATGTCTAACAGAGTTCGATTTCTCCTTTCAGATACCCCATTCAACTGTGGAGTATATGAAGGAGTCCACTGGGAGACTATACCATTTTCTTTGAGATAATCTAGAAACTCTCCATTCAAGTATTCACCACCTCGATCTGATCGAAGAGTTATAATACTGTGTTTGGTTTGTTTCTCCACTTCATGTTTATATTCCTTGAACTTTTCAAAGGCTTCAGACTTGTGTTTCATCAAATACACATATCCGAATCTAGATCTATCATATATGAAAGTAATGAAGTACGAAAATCCTCCCATGGCTTGCGTAGACATTGGTCCACATACATCTGTGTGTACCAATCCTAGCAAATCTGCAGCCCTCTCTCCATGTCCACTAAATGGAGATTTGGTCATTTTACCCAATATACAAGACTCGCATGTAGGATATGATTCAAAATTTAAGGGGTCTAGTAACCCTTCCTTATGCAATGTCTGAAGTCTATTTTCACTAATATGACCTAGCCTATAGTGCCATAAATAGGTCAGATTTTCATCATCTCGTTTTCTTTTATTAGTTTGTTCAATCTGAAGTAAATCATGCTCTACGTCACATACATACAGACCATTATTTAAAATTCCACGTCCATAAAGAACATTATCTCTAAGGATAGAACATTCATTATTCTTAATAATAAATGAAAAACCATCCAAATCCAACATAGGGATAGAAACAATATTCCTCACGATAGAGGGAACGTAATAACAATTATTCAAAATAATAGTCTTGCCCGTAGGCATATGTAAACTAAATGATCCTACAGCTATGGCCGCAACCCTTGCTCCATTGCCCATACGTAGAATCACCTCATCTTTTTCAAGATTCCTACTTCCCTTTAGTCCTCGCAACGAATTGCAAATATGAGAACCACATGCGGTATCTAATACCCAAGTAGAAATTTGACCTAGTGACATATTAACTTCGATCATGAACATGCCTGAATCAGAAGCGGTAGTCTTACTACCCTTCTTCTTCTTCTTCAATTCTGCAAGGTAAACCTTGCAGTTTCTCTTCCAGTGCCCTAACTTGTTACAGTGAAAGCATACAGCTAAATTAGGATCAGTCAACTTGTGAGCATCTAGTATGCTCCCGAGTGATAGTGCAGAAGACATAATATAGTAAATCTGTAAATGATAAACACATAAAAACACTTAGCAAATATTCGATTTCATTTTAAAAACACTATATGAATCGGGTCTTTATTCATAAGTGGCTCCCACTAGTTTACCTAATTTATTCAACCCCCTACGTGAAACATTAAGCATTCATAATGCTAGTGGGAATAGGGATCCTACATTCCATTACACAACCCCGGTTGTAGCACGAACCGTCATGTAATGTTCAATAGGCAGACAACTCTTGTCAATTACATCTTATGTTATTCCCTAATCAAACTTTAGCCTCTTGAATAATTGAGTCTCGGCTGTGGCACGACAAACTCAATATTCTAAGTCAAGTCTAACCCAACATTCGGTACAGTTGAATCAGTCCCCAAAGGCCCACGGCTGTGGCACGTACCGACCTTTAGATTCTTATTCAATGTACACATCTCTATTTAATAGACAAGTATTTCTTATTTCGAAATCAAAGCCCTCGGCTGTAGCACGAACCGACAATGATTCAAAAATAAGAACTACTTTTCTATCATGTTGGAAGGCTATGACCGACACAAGCCCGTTGTGTCATTGGCCAATTACTACTTGATATTATTTAATTTTAGAGGGATTATATTACGTTACAATCATAATCATATTATAAAGAGATTCTTCCTTTTAAATTAAATATTTCAAATCAATAATCAATAGTCAGATGATTCCCAGATCGGGTGGAGCATTGTCAAGAGGCGTCACTTAATAACCCTTTCTTACAGATAGAAATCTGTTGTTGACAGAATCATCCTTTCTCTCATATCGAAAATTCATATTCAATTATGTGTTTCATAAACACAAGAATCTCATGATTGTATTCATAATATTGTTATTAAGGTTATGAAACAATTTCACTATACTAGGTTGTCTAACAAACGCCTTATGTTCATTCAAGTTCACCTAAATCTATCATCGCATGATAAACTAAGCATATATCACATATATCAACATGAATAAACATCAAGGTAGGCATATTACATCATCTAGCATATTGGTCTAAGCATTATACATCTCTATGTATCACATGAAGCATTTAAAAGCAGTTAAAACAGTTAAAAATAGCTTTAAAACACTTTCAGAAATATAAACAGTTCAAAACTTTTATATAAACTAAAATTGATCACTCCATAGATCCGTCTCGGAAAAACGAATCCAACGGTATATTGCACGCCTAAAACGGAGTTACAAAACTCCCAGAAAATCAATTTTAATGTGGACAGTCGGGCTGTAACGCATTACAGGAACGCGTTACAAGCCCTGTAACGCATTCCGGTGATGCGTTACAACCCTTTTAAGCCATTAAGGGGTCGTTTGGTTCGTTGGGTGGTATCGAGTTGGAATCAGGAATCGGGTTAAGCTGGTATGGTTTTGGAACTTGATACTTGATATCACCTGTTTGGTTCAAAATAGGATGAGAACATATCTCGTTGATAAACTAATTGGAATCAAGAATCAAAAGACATTTAATTTTTATTTTTTGTTAGTTAATTATTTTAATATTAAAATCTAAAATTATACACGATCACTTGACAATCATAATTAGTAAGGCTAAAAATATAATTTTTTTGAAAAATATCTAAGGCTAAAGATATTTTTACAAATATACTATAATTTTTAAAAAAAATTGCAAAAATACTTTTTTTATTTAAAAAAATGCTATTTTCCAATTTTTTTACGAAAATACTGTTTAATGCACTTGATTCAATTAGATGCAATTTTCGACGAATTTATGCCACTCCATGTAACCTCAAATGCAACAAAAAAAATTTGATTCAACTAATTGTATGTCTGCTTGATTTTGGTTGATTCTATATTTTTGCCAAAAAAATTAGAAGATAGTAAATTTGCTAAAAGAAATAAATAAAAAAAGCTAGTATTTTTGATAATTTTTCTTACTAAAATATGAGTTTATAAATATTTTTACGTAGTATTTAAAAAAATTAAATATATAATTCACATTTTTTATTCATCAATATTAAAACTAGAGCTAAAAAAAAATTATACTTTAGTTAAAAAGAAAGACTAGAGAAAATAATAAAAATGATACCCAAAAGTTTGATTTAGCTCATACCCACCTATTCACATGGGTTTCTAAACCACATACCTCATGGGTTTCAGGAATGGGTTTTAAAACAAAAAATTTCTAACCAAACACATGGTATGGGTTTTATCCATTCCAACCCCATACCTCATACCCAGATTTATTGAAACAAACACCCCCTAAAAGGTGTAACGCATTCCGTGAATGCGCCACAGGGTGTAACGCATTCCCGGAATGCGCGACACCCTTTATTTTATTTTTTTCTTTCTCGCTGCAGCCGCCGTCTTTTTCCTCGAACGCCGTGCATGTCAGCTTCTGCCGTCCTTTTCTGTGTCTTTTCTTCACACATCAGGTAATAGCAGACAACACAAATATATATATATATATACTATATA
The DNA here is from genome assembly GCF_009905375.1 of Apium graveolens. Lineage (NCBI taxonomy): Eukaryota > Viridiplantae > Streptophyta > Magnoliopsida > Apiales > Apiaceae > Apium > Apium graveolens. The sequence continues at coordinate 6,352,243 of NC_133650.1, read as the reverse complement.
TACATATATTTACTTATTTAATTACGAATTTTAATTATAAGAACTTCAAAAATTCATAATAAAAAATCTATACATCCTAAAATTATGAAAAAAATACCCAGACGATCTACAACACTTGTAGAACCCAGATCAACATTCAAAATTATTTTAAGAAATGATTTCTCATCAGACAAAATTAATCCATGATATAACTTGTAAAAATCATAATTAATTCATACAAGCACATAAAATTCTGAAATTTTTACCACAAATCTATATGCATACAACCTATGCTCTGATACCATTGTTGGATTTTAATCGCAGCGGAGGCATGGTAAAACACTTTTACACACATAAAATCCAAATAAAAGCATATAAATCGTGGTAAAAACGAGGGGATCGATTACTAACCTTTAATATGCGATCCAAAAGCAACGTTCAGAGATCCTTAGCAGCTGCTCCTCAAACGTGAAGCACTCCACCGGTATCCACCAAGAAAACGACGTTAAGGAGGAGGAGGAGGTGGAGAGAATTTGGTTTTCTAAACTTTTGGGTTTTTGGGTTCGAATAAAAATAGGGTTTATAATAGTGTATTTATAGGCAAAATTTTCAGCTGAAATTTTCCCATAAATATTATTATTATTATCCCATTTATTATTCTCATTAATAATTAAAACACCTTTTAATTATTAATCATTTTTCTAAACACTTTAGAAATAATTCTCTCTCTTGATTTAATTTCCAAAAATTAAATCATTTAATTAATAATATTAAGAACTTTTATTAATTAATTTATAATCAATTAAATCTCATTTAATCAATTATTAAATTTGCCAATTAATTATTTATTTCATAAATATATAATTATTAGCCATTATTTTATGGTGTGACCCTGTAGGTTCAATATTAAGCCGGTAGTAGAAATAAATAATAATAAAACTATTTTATCATTATTTATATAAATTCTCTAATTTATTAAATATGATTAATTAATTAATCACATTTATTCTACATCGTGAGGGATACTTCTCAGCATATCGCGACTATCCGGATAATATGAATTCACTGCTTAGAATAACAAGAACCTATTCAGTGAATAGTTACCGTACAATAAACTCATTCGACCCTACAATGTCCCGATTAAATACAAGGCATGGATCCCGTGTCAAGTCTATCTAATTTAATCACTTGCTTACCATTTACTATGCGTAGTTCTATGCAAATTAGAAACTCCTTTCTAATTTCATTCACTCTGGCCAGAGATTCCTGAACTAGCATAAGTGGATCAGCCTTGAACATTCGCTTCCTTCACTGGAAGGGGTAGATCCTTTATTGATCATACATTATCTTCGTGTACAAATTCCTATACCCAGTAGAGCCCTAATAGTTGTCCCTGGAGACTAAGAACTAAACCAAAGCATAGTTCAGTGTACACAAGATGACTATGATGACCTCAAGTCTAAGGATACTTGTACAACTATCACTATGTGAACAACTGCTGACACGTGAGTGAACTCCATCAGTTGTTCAGCTGTGCGAGTCATGTTCAGTGAACTTATTCTATAATAAGCACCTACATACTAGCTATAGTGTCACCACACAAATGTCTATGAGAACAGACATCCTTCATAATGAAGCAAACATAGTATGTACCGATCTTTGCGGATTATTAATTACCAGTTAGTAATCCTATGATCAGGAACTATTTAAGTTTAGAGTTATCATCTTTTAGGTCTCACTATTATGATCTCATCATAATCCATAAAAAGCTTTACTCTAAACTATGGTATATCTTATTTAAACACTTAAATAGATAGATCCCGTAATAAAAACAAAACAAGTCTTTTATTAATATCAATGAAATCAAAACAGATTATATAAAAAGTTATTCCTAAATCCTAATACATGATTGGACTTAGGACATATTCCTTTCAGTAGACGTTTCATGACATGTGGTAAACCTAAGGCAAGCCTACGAACTGATGAGTACTTGTAAATGTGTTTTTCATAATTGTTTCTTAATTTTGTTTAAAAAAATAAAAGGAAGATGGATGCAACTTTTTGTGTCCATGGATAATGGTGTTATTGGTCGAGAAAAAGGAATATTTTCTGAGTTAAGCCAAAAGAAGAATTTGGTAGAAAAAAATCGAAGCTTGTTGAAGAAAAATTGATGCTTGCAGAGGAAAAACTCAAGGCTGCAGATGAGAAACTAGCTAAAAAGGCATTAAAGAAGAAAATGAACAAGTCAAAAAATGAAGACAACTTTGTAAAAAACTACATTGTAGTTGTATTAATTGAAGTGGTTGTGATGTTATTGAATAATAGAATGGTTCCGAATAGGAAGAATCGATTGTAATCAATACTAGTAGTTGGATGTACTTGGATATTGTTGGTTTAGAAATGAATGAAAGTATGTATGTTTATGTTAACTAAATGCATTGCAGTTTGCCATATTAAACACAAGAAAACTAAATGACAGTGATAAGGAGAAAAATACAACAATCTATATCCAAAATACTTCATGGATTAACATAAAATCTACTGTTTTAAGGTTCATAAACAATGAAATAACAGTCATACAAACTGTCTCCTAGCAAGTATTACACCATCTTAAACAAAAGCAATAACCAAGCGATAAGGTTCATATGGCCATCCAAGAGATAGTGCTCCGACAGAAATTGTGCCAAAAAAAACTCATCAGTACTATGCTCCTCCCAATAGTCTATTTCTCTGATGGCCTCTAATACATGCTCATAGGTTGTAAGATATTTGTCCCTCTTGTAGAACTCGATAAGTAGTTGACTGGATTATGTCTTCTTTCATGGATTGCTGTAATTGCATGAGCACATGGTATACCGATAAGATTAAAGACTCTACAATCACATGATATGGCCTCCAAATCAACTCTCACAGCTCTTGGACCAGATTTAATCTACACATCAATTAGGTAAGTGGTTATAAATTGTAAGAAATAAGTACTATGCAAAATAGAAATGTAAGAATTTTTACTTGGAATCTCCTCATCCCATCCCAAGAAGCTGTCCACTGTGTAAATTATGTTACAAACACATCAAGCCTCTTCTTTATTCTTGTACATACCAACTGTTCACTATTGTGACGCCCTCAAACTCGAGGTTAGATTTGAGAACTTACGACTCTAGTATAATATATAAATTAAGCAATAACAAAAATATAAAACCCCGATAATTGCAAGGACCGATACGGGATGAGGTATGAGACAAAATTATAACTATCAACCAGAAATATAAATATTATTACAACCCTTTTTCAATCACATATTACAATTCCGACTTGGAATTGTAAACACAGGCATCTCTACAGTTACAGGCATGGGAATTGTAATCACAGTTACAATTCTACACAGTTACAATCGTAACTTTCAATTTCTTCTGATCTCTTTGATATCAGGAGTTGTCCTGAGATAGTTCTTCAACAAACATCTCTCTGCATATTCAAGTTCATTGACCATCCTCCTTTTAGCATTTATCAATTCAGCTGTATCTTCTCCAGTTGAAAAATAGCTGCTCTGAGATCACTTATCTTAGCTTTTCTTATCTCCTGATCTAGTCTAATCAGATATGCCTTGTCAGACTCTAGATTGAATTCCACAACCTTATAACCCAGAAAAGTAGTTATAATCCTAGCAGAGTTAGGCTTCATATCGACAATATCACCTTTGTGATCTCTGTACTTGGGACAGTATGTGCTGTCAGACTTTACAGAATAAAGCTTCTTCTGTCTCTGAATTTAAGACTTTAAATATCCTGCAGCACTATCTATTAATTTGTCTTTCACTTGAAGTAGGAATGTTCTTTAAAATACTTCAGTGGTATATCATTCTTCTTAATCTGGTATACCCTTCCATCTGTCATAAAATATAACAAGATATGTTCTTTCAAGAAGGTATGGTAAACCATTTGTACAGATTCAAGTCGATTCAATCTTTCAGGAGTTGCTCCAACACCTGGTTCACTTAAGGAAGTTGGATCATTGATAGTGTTATGTACTCTTCTTTCATCAGAACTACCCAACCCAGATTTATCTCTTGCTTCCTTTCCTGTAACAACTCTTGCTTCAAAACCACTTGCTGCAGTCTTCAAAGGTTGAGTCTGTTTAGCTTTGGTGAATCCTGGTAGGAGTATCTTTGAAGGTTTAACATGAGCAATGTCAGAGGTTTCCTTTTCCTTATCTTCTGATATCAAGCCAACTTGAGCTACGTCAGAGGTTACTTGCTTCTCTGTCATATAAGAACTTACTATTTCTTGACTCTGAACAACATGAGCCATGTCAGAGGTTGCTTCAAAAATCTTCTTATGCATTAGAGTAAGGTTAGCATCTGCTTCATCATCAATTATTTCTTCATCCATGACTGGCATATAAACCTTTACAGGTTCATCAACTTTTTCTTTGCCCTTGGACCTTGGATCAATTTCCATTTGTGATTTGGCCTTGGTTGCCTCAGAACTTGTTCTTTCCTTTATCACAATACCCTTAGGCTTTGGAAATTTCTTTTCAATAATAGAAGCTTCAGATTTTGTCTTGACACCTTCTGCTTTGAGTCTAGCTTCTTCTTCCTTTAGACTCTCAAAATCCATTCCTGGATTTTCTTTAAGAAATAACTGCTTTGAAATTTCTTCATCAAGTTCTAGATATTCACCAGAACTTATCCTTTTACCAGTATCAGAACTTATTCTTCTCCCAGTATCAGAACTTGTTCCTTGATTTGTAACTCTAGCTTTACTTGACGAAAGTCCTTTGCCTTGACCTTGACCTTGACCTCTACCCTTATCAGAGTTTCCCTGGTCATCATTTCCATCATCCTTTCCTTTCAATGTCTGAATAGATTTGCATTTGGAGTTAATCACTTTCTCCCCCTTTTTGGCATCAGCAGGTAATAGAAGAGAGACAAGCAATTTCACTGAGTAAGAGCTAACCGGAATTTAAGATTTGAATCTTCAATATCATACTCTTTGTCAACTAGTGACAAATCATTCAAGAGTTTGACAAATCTGTCATATAAATCAGTTAATGACTCATTAGGCTTTGAGTCAAAGTGCTCATACTCTTGAGTGAGTATCGTCTTCCTGTTCTTCTTGATTGAATCAGTTGCCTGACACTTTGTTTCCAAAGCATCCCATATCTCTTTTGCAGTCTTGCAGTTAATTACCCTGTTTGACATGACATTATCAATGGCACTATGCAGCAAATGTCTTACCTTTGCATCCTTTGCAATCGATGAGATATCTTCAGCAGTGTAATCACTTTTCTCCTTTGGTACAGACTTTGTTGTCTGATTGTAACTTCCACAGAGAGTTTGGTTGGCATATGTGGTCCTTCATAAATCCTGTCGAGATATTTTGGATCTGTAGCTTCTAGAAATATAGCCATCTTCACTTTCCATATGGAATACTCAGAAGGTTTCAACATGGGAACTCTTATAGTCTCATATCGACTATGAGTTACGGTTTTTGGAGGTTCTTCAGTTTTGGTGGGCTTGGTTGGAGTTTCTTCTTCAAACATGATTGATTTTGGATCTTAAACTGTTTGTGTGTTAACAGAAGGCTCTGATACAACTTGTTAGGTCACAGTAGAAGGGGGTTGAATACAATGTTTAGCACAATCAAATTGAATATAAGAACTTAAGTAACAGAAAATAGATTTTATTCAACACAATAAACTCTATTACAATATGGAACTGTCATCTCTCAGTGATGAACAAATTATCACGAGAGCTGCTAGAGTTACAAAGAATAATAATTTCGATAATCGTAACTCTTATAGTGTAAACTTGTTAGGAATATATGTGCATTAGTTTGATGATATGTTTAACAAAACACTTAAGTAGAAATCTAGTGTTTGTAGCCTCAACGGATAAGACCACTTTGGCTATCCGTTGATGGTGTAGCTTTACTTAGAAATAAGTCTAGTGTTGTAGCACATTTCAGTCTCTGAATTTGAGATATAATTCTTAAATGTTGAGGGAAATTATAAGTCATGTTGACTACTAAAGGATATGCAGATAGGAAGGCCAATTGTAAATATTTCATGCCTTGTAATTTTGTATAAATGAAATGGTGTCAACGGATAACTTAAAGACCTTCAACGGATGAGAAACAAAGCTTCAACGGATGTCTCTAAAGCTTCAATGGATAACATCCTTCAACGGATGAGTGCATCAACGGATAGAGATTCAACTGCTAACACATCAACGGATAAAGCCATCAACGGATGAAGGCTTCAACGGATGTTCTGTTAAATAGCAGTTGAAAAGTGGTAGTCGTACCTACAAACAGAGGGACATGGGTTGACAGAGACAACTGAGATGTGGTAGCCTATTTCAGGAACATCAGAAAAAGCAGCCGTTCTACTCTAGTATAAAGAGGCAATAGTCAACAATGCACTGGAGTAAAAATGGAGAAGAAACAAGTGGAGAACTTATTTTATTATTGTACTTTTTATCTTTGTCTTCACTTGTAAACTTGGTGATATATAAACCAAGTAGCAGCTAGTAATTAGCATAGAATTTTTCCAGAGCTGTTTAGAAAAATCTTGAGAAAAATTATCTAGTTTGTACTAGGATGCAGCTGTGATCAACTTCTTGAATCACAGATTTTCTGAAATACCATCTCTGGTGGAACAACAAATCCACCAGAAAAGTTTTTTTTTTAAGGTCTGTTGTGTTCTATACTTTTGTGCTTGAATATATATCTGTCTGTATTAGCTTAAAGCAATTCACACACTTGTTTATCTTAAACACACAGCCTTTGAAACTGCTCAAAACTTGAAAAAGTTTTGAGATTTACATTCAACCCCCCTTCTGTAAATCTCATTGTTAGTTCACTAGGAATAACAATTGGTATCAGAGCAGGCTCTTGACACACAAAGAGTTTAAAGTTCTTGGAAACTAACAAAGATGAGTAAGAAGGATATTGGAGTAAAAATCCCAGTTCTTGACAAAGACAGTTATCACCATTGGAAGGTGAAAATGCACCTTCATCTACTCTCCCAAGATGAAGGTTATGTAAACTGCATTGAGAATGGTCCTCACATTCCCCACAAAGTAGCCACAGTTGCTACAGCCACAATTGTTGTTGGTCAATCCATTCCAAAACCTAGAGCAGAATGGACAATGGAAGACACAGAAGAAGTCCACAAGGATAAGAAGGCTATGAACATTTTGTTTAATGGTCTTGACAAGGATATGTTTGATAATGTGATAAATTGCACAACTGCCAAAGAGGTTTGGGACACAGTTCAGCTACTGTGTGAAGGTACAGAACAAGTAAAAGAAAACAAAATGCAGCTTCTCATTCAACAGTATGAGTATTTTCATTTTGAAGAAAATGAATCTTTAAATGACACATTCAATAGATTTCAAAAGCTGTTGAATGGACTGAAGCTGTATGGTAGAGTGTACCAGGTGAAGGATTCAAATCTTAAATTTTTAAGATCATTGCCAAAGGAATGGAAACCCATGACTGTCTCCTTGAGAAACTCTCAAGATTATAAGGACTTCACTCTTGAAAGATTATATGGAATCTTGAAGACTTATGAACTAGAGCTGGAACAGGATGAGGTATTGGAGAAGGGAAGAAAGAAAGGAGGTTCAGTTGCCTTGGTAGCTGAAAATGAGAAAGAATGTAGACAAGAAACTGTGAGATCAACATTAAACTCCAAAGATGGCACAAGCAAATCAGAATCAAGCAAGGGGAAGGAGCAAGTTGCTGAGAATGAAGACAACTCCAGCCAAGATGACTCTGATGGTATTGATGAGCATCTTGCATTTCTGTCCAGAAGATTTGCAAAGATGAAATTTAAGAAAAACACTAGAGCCACTAAACCTCATAAGAACATGGTGGACAAATCCAAGTTCAAGTGTTTCAATTGTGGTATAAGTGGACACTTTGCAAGTGAGTGCAGAAAACCAACTACTGAAAAGAAGAAATTTGACCAAGTAGATTACAAAAAGAAATATTTTGATCTGCTCAAGCAAAAGGAGAAGGCTTTCATTACTCAAGAAAAAGACTGGGCAGCTGATAGAGAAGAAGAGGATGAAGATGTGGAATATGTCAACTTGGCTCTCATGGCTGATTCTGAGGAAAATGAAGTTAGTTCATCAAGCAACCAGGTAATCACTACTGATTTAACACAGCTTACTAAAGAAGAGTGCAATGATGCTTTTAATGACATGTCTACTGAATTGTATCACTTGCGTGTGTCTCTTAAATCTCTTGCTAAAGAAAATAGTAGGATTAAAGAGAACAATCTGTTTTTAAGTAATAGAAATGCTATGTTAGAAGATAAGTTGATTGACCTAGAGAAAACTAAGCTACATTGTATATCTGTTGAAAATGAACTAGCTGAATCTGTTAAGAAAGTAGAAATACTTTCTAATCAATTAGAGAGAGAGCAAGAGGTGATTAAAGCCTGAAAGACATCTAGGGTTGTTAGTGCTCAAATTTTCAAGGTCCAAGGAATTGAATCATTTTGTGAGACTGCCTGGGATAAAAACAAAAAGAAAATGGAATTAATTGATGGGCTGTCAACGGATGTGGAATCAACGGATGATGAAAATTATCCGTTGAAGGAAGAAAAGGAGCATCCGTTGAAGGTTCCTCAATTAAAACAGGCAGATGTTTCTAACAGTGAAAAACTAAAGAAACTCAACAAAAAGTTTGGTTCAACTTCCAAGAACTTTGTCAGAGGAGAAGCAAGCACATCCAAAGATTTCAGTAAGGTGAATATAGGACACATGACCTTAGAACAGTTAAAGAATAGGCTCAAAGTGGTTGAGGATAAAAAGGAAACTAAAAGGAAATCTAATAGAAATGGGAAGGTAGGGGTTAACAAACATAACAATTACACACCTGATAAGTATGCTCCTAGAAAAAGCTGTGTGCATTGTAATAGTGTTAATCATCTATCTGCTAATTACAAATCTATTAAGAAATCTCCCATACCTGTACCCTCTTCCATGCCTAATATGTCTGCATCACCTCTGCATGCTATGCCTGTTATGTCTCAACAGAATCCTTATGCACATTTTGCAAACATGCCATATTTTAACAATCCTTATCTTGCTGCATTTAGTATGCCTCAAATGCCATACAATATGCCTATGTGGAATAACATGTTTGCACAATCCATGCCTTATCAAATTCCAAATGTGCTAAATGATTCTGTGACTAACCCTACACCTCAACCAACTACATCTAAGATCAAGGTTGACTCAAAGTTACCTAAGTCTAAAGATGCAGGAGGAATGAAGTCTAGGAGAAAGGCTAACATGAATGGACCCAAGGAAACTTGGGTACCAAAATCAACTTGATTGATTTTATGGTGTGCAGGGAAACAGAAGAAATCTATGGTACATGGACAGTGGCTGTTCAAGACACATGACAGGAGATTTCTCCCAGCTCACAGAGTTTAAGGAGAGAGCTGGCCCTAGCATAACCTTTGGAGATGACGGCAAAGGGTTTACTATGGATATGGCTTGATTTCAACCAGGAATGTCATCATTGATGAAGTTGCATTAGTTGATGGTCTCAAGCACAACTTACTGAGCATCAGTCAACTATGTGATAGAGGGAATACAGTTTCCTTCAATTCTGAAGCCTGTGTTGTCACCAGTAAGAAAGACAACAAAGTGGTTCTAACTGGAGTTAGAAAAGGAAATGTGTACTTAGCTGACTTTAACTCTACTGATGCAGAATCTATTACTTGTCTCTTCAGCAAAGCAAGTCCAGTTGAAAGTTGGCTATGGCACAAGAATCTATCCCATTTGAATTTCAAGACAATGAATGATCTAGTCAAAAAGGACTTAGTTAGAGGAATTCCTCTTGTTGAATTCTCAAGGGATGGTTTGTGTGATGCTTGTCAGAAAGGCAAACAAAGGAAAGCATCATTCAAAAAGAAGCTTGAAACAACAATTGATGAACTATTACAGCTGCTACATATGGATTAGTTTGGACCAGTCAATGTATTGTCAATTGCAAGAAAAAGATATTGCTTAGTGATTGTAGATGATTTCTCAAAGTTTTCATGGGTCTATTTTCTTGGATCAAAGGATGAAGCAAGTGAAATCATTATCAATCACATCAGGCAAGTCAATAATCATCCTGACTTGAAGGTTAGAAATATCAGGAGTGACAATGGAACTGAGTTCAAGAATTTGACAATGAGGCTGTTCTGTGAAGAAAATGGAATCATGCATGAGTTCTCAGCTCCAAGAACACCTCAGCAAAATGGGGTAGTTGAAAGAAAGAACGGATCTTTAATTGAGGCTGCTAGAACAATGCTTGAAGAATCAAAGTTACCAACATATTTCTGGGCTGAAGCTGTTAATTGTGCCTGCTACACTCAGAATATTTCTTTGATCAATCAAGCTAAAGGCATGACTCCTTATCAGTTGTTCAAGAGGAGAAAACCAACTCTAAACTTTCTTCATGTCTTTGGATGTAAATGCTTTATACTAAGAAATCAATCTGACCATAAAGGGAAGTTTGATGCAAAGGCTGATGAAGGGATATTTGTTGGTTACTCAGCTGGAAAATCTTATAGGGTCTACAATCTAAGAACCAACATTGTTATGGAATCTGTGCATGTTGTGTTTGATGATAAAAAGATTGATGGACTAACAGATGAGGGACAACATGAAAGACTCAAATTTGACAACATTGAGATATATTGTGATGATAGTGAAGAGGAGACTGATGGAGATGACACTTCAAAAGGGATTCAAAACATGCCCTTGGATAATGCACAAAATTCTGCATCCATTGATAGAGGCAATGCAGTATCCGTTGAAAGACATAGTGCATCATCCGTTGAAGTACAAAATGAAGCATCCGTTGATCATAGTTCATCAACAGATAATCGATTTACATCATCAGTTGATAAAACTCCAAGTTCCCTGCAAAGGACCAACAACTCAGGGGGAGTTTCAACTAATCAACACTCTGTCACACATCATGACAATATTGAGGCCACCTCATCTAGAGTATATCTTCCACCTCAAAGGAAATGGACCAAGAATCATCCTTTGAACTGATCATTGGTGATGCATCATCTAAAGTGCAAACAAGAAAAGCTACTCAAGATGAATGTCTGTATAGTAGTTTTCTATCTCAGGAGGAACCTAAGAAAGTGGAAGAAGCTTTATTGGATTCAGATTGGATATTAGCTATGCAGGAAGAGCTGAACCAATTTGAGAGAAACAAAGTTTGGAAGCTGGTACCCAAACCAAAGAACAAGAGTCCTATTGACACAAAATGGGTATTCAGAAACAAGATGGATGAAAATGGCATTGTCATAAGGAATAAAGCCAGATTGGTTGCTAAAGGCTATTCTCAACAAGAGGGAATAGATTTTGATGAGACATATGCTCCTGTTGCAAGACTTGAAGCCATCAGAATTTTTCTAGCCTATGCAGCCCATGCCAATTTCAAAGTCTATCAAATGGACGTCAAGAGTGCATTTCTAAATGGGAAATTGGAGGAAGAAGTTTATGTAAGTCAACCTCCAGGGTTTGAAGATCCAAATTTTCCAGACTATGTGTATTATCTGTTGAAAGCACTCTATGGACTGAAGCAAGCACCTAGAGCCTGGTATGAAACCTTATCAAAATTCCTTTTGGAGAATCACTTCACTAGAGGTACTGTTGATAAAACTCTCTTCTTTAGGAATGTTAATGGCTCTAGTATACTTGTTCAAATTTATGTAGATGACATAATATTTGGATCTACAGATGATAAGCTTTGTAAAAAGTTTGCTAAGCTAATGCAAAGTAATTATGAAATGAGCCTGATGGGAGAACTAACCTATTTTCTTGGTTTACAAGTTAAACAAGTTAGTGATGGAATTTTCATTAGTCAAACTAAATATATTTATGATCTTTTAAAGAAGTTTGACTTAATAGAATGTTCATCTGCAAAAACTCCCATGGCCACTGCCACCAAACTTGAATTAAATAAGACTGAAAGGTCTGTGGACATTACAAGTTATAGAGGCATGGTTGGTTCACTTTTATACTTAACTGCCAGTAGACCAGATATAATGTTTTCTACATGTCTCTGTGCTAGATTTCAAGCTGACCCTAAAGAATCTCACTTAGTAGCTATTAAAAGAATTTTCAGATATCTCAAGGGGACTCCAAATCTAGGAATTTGGTACCCTAGAGAGTCTGGTTTTGATCTAATTGGCTACTCAGATGCAGACTATGCAGGTTGCAAAATAGACAGGAAAAGTACAACTGGCTCCTGCCAATTCCTGGGAAACAAGCTTGTATCGTGGTTTAGCAAAAAGCAAAATTCAGTCTCTACTTCTACAGCTGAGGCTGAATACATTACTGCTGGAAGTTGCTGCTCTCAAGTGTTATGGATGAGGAATCAACTCCTTGATTATGGACTACATGTTGATAGAATTCCTATTTTTTGTGACAACACAAGTGCCATAGCCATAACAGAGAATCCTGTGCAGCACTCAAGGACCAAGCACATTGATATCAAGTACCACTTCATTAGGGAACATGTGATGAAAGGTACAGTGGAACTTCATTTTGTTCCAAGTGAACAACAAATTGAAGCCATATTTACCAAGCCACTTGATGAATCAACTTTCACAAGATTGGTAAGTGAGCTAGGTATGCTTAATTACTCTTAAAATTCATGTCCTTATTGCAATTTGAATTGAAGCCTGAAATGTATTAGCTACAAGAACAAATTTGATTTTTAACATAGATTATTCCATCAACGGATATTCCCTATCCGTTGAAAGTCAAAATTGTTCTATCAACGGATGTTCATTATCCGTTGAAAGTCATATACATTTCTGGAATTTTTATCCGTCAACGGATAAAACTGAAGTGCTCTTCAACGGATGACAGTTTACCTTATCCGTTGAAATATCACATCAGTCGATTCAAGTGTTTCACAGCCGTTGATTCTATTGTCTTAACCGTTGATACTCATACATACAGCTGTATGTATTTGTTTTAAAGGTAGTTTTCAGAATACTTACAGTTTATTCTTAAACGGCTGAAATTCACTTACACATATTTATTGTTTAATCTCTTATTTATTTTTTTTGAAAGTATATAAGCCCTTCTGATTTTTCATTTTTACTTTACGCTTTCTTGAAATTTCAAAGCTTTTACCATTTTCTCTCTGCAAAACCTTCAAGTTATTCTCTGCAATTTCTACTCACAACAATGGCACCAGTAGTAAAGATTATGTCTCAATCTGGGTTCATCTATGAGAAGAACAATTTCATAGCTTTGGTAGAAAAGAATGAAGCCCACTCAGATTATCACAAAATGATGGACTTCATCAAAAACTGTAAACTTAGCTATGCAATGCTGGAAGCCCCAACAATTTACTGTGAAGTAGTTGAGGAGATTTGGACAACTGCTGAGTTCAACTCCATAGATATGACTATCTCCTTCACTCTCAAAGGTAAAAATCACTGTGTTAACTGTGATGACTTACTAGCATGTTTTAAATTACCTGAGAACAATGCCATGACACCACACACTGATAACGATGTATCCAGCATATTAGATTCTATAGGTTATTTTCTTAACTCTGCTAGTTTAGGGAGTATTAGAAGAAAAGGCCTTAGGAAAGAATGGAGTTTTCTTGGGGATGCCTTTATCAAGGTTTTCTCTGGGAAAATTAGCAATTTTGATGCCATAACTTCATCTCTTGTTAATATGCTCTATATGCTTGTTTCTGATAGATATTTTAATTTTAGCAACTATATTATGCTAGAATTGGGTACTAGATTAGGTAACAAAGCTAATAGACCTAATAACATCTATTATGCTAGATTCTTTATGTTATTGGCTAACCATGTTGCTGAAGGTTTGGTCATTACGAATGAGAATAATAAACTCAAGTGCTGGGCACAAGAGAAAAGAGTTCTTGCAGATTTATTGAGAATGGATCTCAACAGCAGTGTGCCATTGGTATATTTACCAATCATGAATGCACCACAGGTAGGTGAGGTAATTGCTTCTACAACTCCTACTTCTTCCAACCCCTCTATTTCTTTATCTTCTAGTGTGGCCATGGAATCTGTGATAATGCCCCAACAGATTCCTACCAAGGTCACCAAAACTAAACTTTCAAAATCAAAGACAAAGAAAACCACCTCTGTTGTTTCTCAAAAGACAACAGTTGTAATACCTACCATTAACCCTGAGGGGAGTGAACAGGGTGTGAGTGGTGAGGGGAGGGGTGAACATCAAAGAAATCCCCAGGATAAGGAAGGAGAGAAAAGTGTTTCCCAAGCTAGCCAAGCCACAGTTTCTCAAAAAGCTGTGGTGGTTGAAAAGGGTACTAGCATATCCCTAGCTGCATCCTCCCAAAAGGATGTAACTATTGAAAATAGTTCCCAACCAGGAACACACAAACGAGGGAGGGACACTAAAGCCAAACACTCACCAACAAAAGCCTTTATTAGAAGAAAGAGAGCTAGAACCCAATCTTCTACACAGGGTGCACACACTGCACAGATACATCCATCTGTATCTATGCCTTCTCAAACTCAGTTTGATGTGGCTCCAACAAATGTGGAGTCACAGCCCCATTCTCTCACAATTAACACACATCAATCACCACACACTTCTTCACCATCTCTAGATGTGGATATGTTATTCCCATCAATTACTGATTCTCCCTCTTTACAACTCAGGGAGGAGCTCCACTCAAATACAGGTGATCATCATCTTTTAGATGATTTGTTGGATCACCCGCAAATTCTTTCAGATGTAATTGAAGGATCTGTGTCACCAAAACTCATATCAATCTACACAGATTCAACAGTTATATCACTTTCAATTTCTACTTCTTTTCCTTCTTCAACGGATATCACTCATCCGTTGACAAGTGGTTGTTCTTCAACGGATAAGCTTAACAGCAGTTATCCGTTGATACCATCAGTTTCACCTTCAACGGCTATTCCTCATCCGTTGATAGTCTCTACACAAATAACTGAAACAATTCCAAGTGTAGAAGACTTGATTACTGTACAATCACTGCTAGGACTGAGGGAAGGGAGTGACAATTTGAGTGAGAGGCTGGGTTGCTCCCAGGAAAAAGGAGAGATTGAGAGCTCAAATATGCATGCTATTTCTTCCAGCATGGCAAAAGTAAGTGAGAGGAGTACCACCTTAGTAGGTGAAGGTGAGGGAGTGAGTTGTGTGAGCCAGGGGGAGCCCCTGATGCAAGAACATAGAGAAAATGAGAGAAAGGCAGGTACAGCAGATATAAGGATGGATCCAGCCATTGCTAGTGAGTCAATGATTGTGAATGATGCTGAAAAGGAAAGACAATTTCAGCAACATTACAAAGCTGTAATTGATAACATTTCCTTGGATGCTGACACTTTTACTCATCCTGTTTCAGCCTATCAAGTATTGGTTGCACAGGGCAATGTGGAGGCAGAAAAGACACTACATCTAGTACATACAACAGCATCTCTTCAAAGGGACAAAACTGTTATTAACAAGATGCCTTCAACAGCTGGTGAGTCATTTGAAGAATTTGGAGTAAATTCTGATGATGATGACTTTGTTTCTTCTGATGGAAGCATGAACTTAGGGGGAGATGAAGGCCCTAGTTCTATTCCAAATCTACCTGAATGGGCCTTCACAAAGGAGTCTACAACAGGGCAATTCAATGTCTCCTTAGTCAAACAAATCAGTACTATCAAACAGGCCATTCAGAAAACTTCTCATGCTGGTACAAAGGCTATCCTTACAGCTCACTTGGACTCACTGCATCTCATGAAGTTGCATCAAGTAAGACAAAATCTGAGTGTGGATGAACTCAGAAAGGATATTGCTGACTTGAAATCCTACAATTCTGAAAAATTGGATTCAGTCATGCCCTTTGGTACAATGCAGGACATTTTGTTGAGATTGAAAAAGGAATCACATACTGAAAAGAGGATGGCCAAATTGGAAGACAGAGTTCAAGTTATTGAAGATTCTGTGGCCACCATTCTTCACAACCAACAATCTCAAACAAATCTACTTATGCAGCTGGCAAAAGCACAGGGCTTGACCCCTCTCCTTGATGATAACAAAAAGGGGGAGAGTAAAAGGGAAGGGGAAGGAGAGCCATCTACAAAAATCCAAATATCTAAAGTGCTAGTTCCTGCCATCACTACTTCTCCAATCATTCAAATCAAAGGAAAGCCTGATGGAATTGATTTAATCCAGCTAGCAGCAGCTGAAATTCAGGTGAAAGAGCAAAGGAGGAGAATTGATGAAAGGATGCAATAACTGTTTGGCTCAACATAAGATAAATCAATATCTGTGAAACATAGCACAAAGGTTGAACCAATCAAGATGGAGCACAAGCCAGAAAGGAGAAATAAGGTTGGAGAGACTTCTTTCAAGAATCTAAAACCTATGGTTCTCAAGCCCAACACCAGATCCAGCAAGGACTCCACAAAGAACCCTCTAGACTTTGCTCAGATGAAAGAAGTGGACTTTCCTCTTCCAAAGCCTGATGAAGACAAAGTTTTGGGTACAAGCATCATAAAACACAAGGAGACCATGGATGAGGCAGTAAGGAGAAACATGGCTATTATCTTTAGAGAGGGAAAAAGCATATGTGTGATGTAAGGACATCCCAAATTCTCAATAGCCAAGAGGGAAGAAACCAAAAGGTTAAAGAAAGAAGCTGAAAAACTCAAGGCTGACAAAAGAGCACAAGCAAAGCTTGAACAAAAGCTAAAGTCAAGTCTAGTTGAAAATGAGAAAGGAATTGAAGTCAGGGGTGAAGACAAGATTGCAAACTTAGATGAGGTTTTTGGGAGTATATTTGGTGAAAGCATGGAGGAAAAAGAGGAATGGCAGAAGGGAAACAGAAGAAAGGCTAAGGCACATAGAAGGAATGAAGGCAACACTGAAGAAACTAAATCTCTACCTTCCATACCTGAACCCTTTGTTGCTGATCCCACTATAAACATCCATGGTGAACCAATCATCCCAAAAGAGGAACCTATTGATTGGGACACCATCAATTTGCCTACCTTTTTAACCACTCTTCCACTACCAAAGAAACAGAAAAGAAAATCCAAATCTACACCTCCCCTAAACTCTAAGAAATTCACTCAAAAACATAAACCTAACCCTAAGCCACCCATTTCTAAAGATGATTATGTTCACATCTGTGACATAAAAGAAATTTCAGACATTGAACTCTATCTGGATGAGCTGGAGGATGTAAGGGGAATTGCTGCTTACAGACAGCTACCAGAGAGATTGGTGTTCAGATACAAAGGAGCTGGGGAAAGAACATGGCCTCTCTACAGGATTCTGAATGAAGGCTACTCTACCTTGATCAGAGTCTTTTCAGCCATACAAAAGGATTCTGGCTTTACCAGGACTGCCAAGACTGAAATTCTCAACAAGATTGCCAACATAAGGAAAACTTGGAGGGAGCCCAATGCTTTGCCCAGAACCTTACTCATTCAAGAAAGGGGAACTACAATTCACAAATCACCTCATTGGTTGATGGAATTCAGAGATGATAAAGGAGTCAGAAGATTTTTCAGACTTGAAGACCAACTCAAGATTGCCAGCAATGAAACTCTCAAAGAAATGCAATCTAAGTTGGATATCAGTGATGAAGATGAAGCTGAATTCTTCAGACAACTCCAACTCCAAATTGAGGAAAATGACAAAGGGCTAGGAAAGAAAACCAGGGATCAAAGAAGAAAAAGATGATTTGCTCAGGCTAGAGGAGCACCCTTGGAAACACTGTAAATCTTCAATTACCTTCTAGTACATACACTTTTGCAGCACTTTTAAATTTCTACTTAGTTTCAGTTCATATATTTGTTAAGTGTTTTGTTATCATCAAGTTAACCTTGAATTTATGTCTACAATTCTTATAAGACATAAATAGGGGGAGATTGTTAGGAATATATGTGCATTAGTTTGATGATATGTTTAACAAAACACTTAAGTAGAAATCTAGTGTTTGTAGCCTCAACGGATAAGACCACTTTGGCTATCCGTTGATGATGTAGCTTTACTTAGAAATAAGTCTAGTGTTGTAGCACATTTCAGTCTCTGAATTTGAGATATAATTCTTAAATGTTGAGGGAAATTATAAGTCATATTGACTACTAAAGGATATGCAGATAGGAAGGCCAATTGTAAATATTTCATGCCTTGTAATTTTGTATAAATGAAATGGTGTCAACGGATAACTTAAAGACCTTCAACGGATGAGAAAAAAAGCTTCAACGGATGTCTCTAAAGCTTCAACGGATAACATCCTTCAACGGATGAGTGCATCAACGGATAGAGCTTCAACTGCTAACACATCAACGGATAAAGCCATCAACGGATGAAGGCTTCAACGGATGTTCTGTTAAATAGCAGTTGACAAGTGATAGTTGTACCTACAAACAGAGGCACATGGGTTGACAGAGACAACTGAGATGTGGTAGCCTATTTCAGGAACATCAGAAAAAGCAGCCGTTCTACTCTAGTATAAAGAGGCAATAGTCAACAATGCACTGGAGTAAAAATGGAGAAGAAACAAGTGGAGAACTTATTTTATTATTGTACTTTTTATCTTTGTCTTCACTTGTAAACTTGGTGATATATAAACCAAGTAGCAGCTAGTAATTAGCATAGAATTTTTCCAGAGCTGTTTAGAAAAATCTTGAGAAAAATTATCTAGTTTGTACTAGGATGCAGCTGTGATCAACTTCTTGAATCACAGATTTTCTGAAATACCATCTCTGGTGGAACAACAAATCCACCAGAAAAGTTTTTTTTTAAGGTCTGTTGTGTTCTATACTTTTGTGCTTGAATATATATCTGTCTGTATTAGCTTAAAGCAATTCACACACTTGTTTATCTTAAACACACAGCCTTTGAAACTGCTCAAAACTTGAAAAAGTTTTGAGATTTACATTCAACCCCCCTTCTGTAAATCTCATTGTTAGTTCACTAGGAATAACAAAACTCTATGCCTGTGTTTATATACTACACAGTTACAAGATAATCTTCTAATTGATATGGAATATAATTCTGCTTCCTAAAATATATCAACTAGTTATCTTTTCTTCCAAGTATTCTATTCTTCATAGAATTCCTTCTTCATGCACAATTCTTTCTGTCTTAGTCTCGATCTTCTTTCCTTTCAATCAGCCGCCTGCCTTATCTGAAAGTCATCTTAAGTCCTGATATTATCTCCTGATAAATATCTTCTGAACCTTAAGTTCTGATAACTTAAGTTCTGATATCTTAAGTTCTGTCTTCAGTATAAGTGCTGATTTCCAGTTAAGTACTGATTTGTCCTGTTAGGTAAGATCTGAAAACTAAACACAAATCATATTACACATGACATTATCAAATATATCTAACAGTTTATCAACAAGATCAAATAACAGGAGTATCATAATCATTCTCTTTATCATTTCATATCACAAACAATTCTTCTTGTCATTTCATTCCCATTTAACATTTATAAGAGAGGGCAGAGTTACTTGACTCAAGAGCTTTCCTTTTTAACAGAGATCGAGTTACTGTCACCTAGGGTTTCTGTATGAAACAGATAGTTGCGCTTGCCTTCATGTGTTTCTTGGATTTTTCTTTGTTTTAAGCTTTTTGGATTTTGGTTTAAACAAAGCAGTTATAAAAATGTAGAGATATTGAAGTAAGCATAAATCACACAAATACCAAATATCAAAAACTCACTTAATTGTATTAATTAAGTTTGTCTTGCTACAAATTCTGCGTTCTTAACAAAATAAGAACTCAGCTTCTATCTTGAGAGAACACATGAAATTTTAGATCTGTTTGTAACCTGTGAACTAAGGACCCGTGCATGCTTTATAGACTAGCAGCACGGGTTTACAAGACTTGCACTAAAATGTACTATACTACTTTCTAAAGAAACTTTTTTTTTATTTCCATTTCTAGCTTAGCAAATCTGTGCAGTATCTTGCAGGTCCGTGACCACCCTTTGTCCAGTTAATCTTGGCCCTTGATCTTGTATTCTTCCAACTACTTTGTAGACTTTTCAATCTAGTGAACTAGATCGTTTGTTGACTGATAATCTTGAATCTTGAACTTGTCTGCATTCTGAATTTAAAAAGTATGTCGAGATCTCCAGTTTGTTTTATAGAGAAGTGACATCTCGATAAGTATAATGACTTATCGAGATCTCTAAGTTCTCTATAGGTATACTTGACTTGTCGAGCTCTCTAGATTTTTGCATATGAAATGATTTGTCGATATGTCTGAGATCTCTATATGTGGAAATGACTTCTCGATATCTCTGAGATCTCTATATACACAATTTGACTTGTCGATATCTCGGAGATCTGTATATGAGAAATTGACTTGTCATTTTCTCCAGTTCTCTACATCTTCACTTGACTTGTCGATATCTCTGAGACTTCTCTATAAGCCATTTTGGACTTGTCTACAAGTCATTCTGAACTTCTCAAATGACTTCTCGATGTAACATTTATAAAAGAGGCATAGTTACTTGCCTCAAGAGCTTTCCTTTTTAACAGAGATCGAGTTACCGCCACTTAGGATTTCTGTTAGATATTTAATGCTAAGAATGTAACACAGAAATGAGGGGGAGGGTGAATGTGTTTCTTGGATTTTTCTTTGTTTTACGCTTTTTGGATTTTGGTTTGAACAAAGCAGTTATAGAAGTGTAGAGATATTGAAGTAAGCATAAATCACACAAATACCAAATATCAAAAACTCACTTAATTATATTAATTAAGTTTGCCTTGCTACAAATTCTGTGTTCTTAAGAAAATAAGAACTCAGCTTCTATCTTGAGAGAATACAAAAAATTATAGATCTGTTTGTTACCTGTGAACTAAGGATCCGTGCATGTTTTATAGACTAGCAACACATGTTTACAAAACTTGCACTAAAATGTACTAAGCTACTTTCTAAAGCAACCTTTTTCAATTTCCATTTCTAGCTTAGCAAATCTGTGCAGTATCTTGCATGTCTGTGACCACCCTTTGTCCAATTAATCTTGACCCTTGATCTTGTATTCTTCTAGCTACTTTGTAGACTTTTCAATCTAGTGAATAGATAGTTTGTTGACTGATAATCTTGAATCTTGAACTTGTCTGCATTCTGAATTTGAGAAGTATGTCGAGATCTGCAGTTTGTTCTATAGAGAAGTGACATCTCGATAAGTATAATGACTTATCGAGATCTCTGAGTTCTCTATACTTGACTTGTCGAGGTCTTTAGATCCTTGCATGTGAAATGACTTGTCGATATGTCAGAGATCTCTACATGTGAAAATGACTTGTCGATATCTCTGACATCTCTATATACACAATTTGACTTGTCGATATCTCCCAGCTCTCTATATGAGAAATTGACTTGTCGATATTTTCAGTTCTCTACATCTTCATTTGACTTGTCGATATCTCTGAGACTTCTCTATCAGCCATTTTAAACTTGTCTACAAGTCATTCTGAACTTCTCAAATTACTTCTCGATATAACTTAATTTGCAACTTTTCGATATCTTGACTTAGAACATTTTTCATAGAACAGCTTTATTCAACTCCAAGCTTCTACATCTTTTCTCTAAGGGATGATCATTGTAATATCCGGGATATATCGTGTAATTATTTTGCTATTAAATAATTATTATGTGTGTTCAATATCTATTCTGTGAGTTAATTGTTAAATGTTATCTGTACTTGGATATTCAAAAATAATATTAATTGAGTATTTTAATTTTTATATGTCCAAAATAAAATATAGATAATTGTCATATTTTCCTAATTATTTTTATGTTGATTTATGGATTTATAAGGATCATATGAAATTTATAAAATCTTTTTCCGAGTATTTAAAATCTATTTTATAAAAACGGGAACCAACTGACGTCAACCGTTGTTACGTTTTTGGAACCCGAAACTCTTCCGACAACTCCTTCCTAACCTAATTGTAATATTCCGAGCATATTCCATGTTTTGACTTTTTCGATTCGGCATACGGTTTATTCTGCGCGGGTCCCGGCGCAATATTTTCGATACAATATTCAATTCGGTAAATCAATAAAACCCGTATTTTCGATAAACGGGAGCTTTTTATTAAACTATCCCAATTATCACTTCGTAGTATGTGTAACCAGGCGCTGAGACCAAGACCGCAGTACAAATTGTACTGATTTGGATAATTATCCCGAAAACCGATACCGTTTGGATCAGTTTTTATAAATAAACGTACCGTTTTATATCCAGAATGATCCAACGGGATACTAATTTCCCGTAATTATAAATAGCCTTTTTCCGTATTTTATTTCGTATCAAAATCATTTGCAGATAGTTAATTTTATAATTTTCAGAGAAAAACCCTAATTACATAAACTGTTCTAAGAATCAAACAGCAAAACGAATGCGTTACCAATCTCTGTTTTCAAAGCATGAGTAACCAAAACGAAGGATTTGAAGTGTTATATCAGATTCTGAGCTTTGTTTCACTGCAGAATCAAAGGTTTATTTTCTGAAAATTTATTTATTTTCGAATTTATTTTATTAAAAATATGAATTTTTGTTCGGATGATTGTTTGTATGATTTGATGATTGCATGTTGTAGAGCTTGTTTTCCTGATGATTTTCATATGTCATACGTCTGATTTGGAGTTCAATAACATGCTCAAAAGTGGGTTTGATTTTCGAATTTCAAAATTAGGGTTTATAACCCGTATGAATGTTTTCAATTGAAATTTGGGGGTTTTTGATTCAGGGGTTATTAGCTGTTGATTTATAGTGGGTTGTGTTCCTTATAAAATTTGCAATCGATTGATATATAGCTCGTTAATAGAGGATGCTTGAATCGAAGGGAGTTGTGTTTTAAAGATTTACGATGTTCGCCGGAAACCGACGATGTTTTTGGCCAATTTCCGGCCAGAACAGGGATGATTAGAATGTTTTGATTGCATGAACAAGTTCCTGGTGTTGTGTAGTGTTGATCTGGAGGTGTTGGTGGGGTGAGGACGCCGGGATCGTCTTCTCCGGCCACCCCCGATTTTCCGGCGACTGAAACTGCAAAATTGCAGTTTAGTCCCTATATTTTTGAAGATGGTGAAGTTTAGTCCCTGTAGTTTGCAAAGTTTTCAAAAATAGGATTCCTGTTTATAAAATGTTTAAAAATCATATTTCCTATTTATTTTTATTATAAAAATTCATTTTTAATTTCTGAAAATTCTGAAAATTATTATTTTAATTCCGAAAATTATTTTTAATTCAAAAATAAATCTGAATTAATTAGTTAATTAATTTCAGTTAATTTTTAATCGATTAATTGGTCAATTAATTTGGAAATTAATTGATTAATTGATTTTAATTAATTATTTAATTAGATATAATTACTTAAAAATGATTTAAAAATTCCAAAAAATAGTTTCGAGCTTTAAAATATTATTCTAAATTATTTCCAAGGCTCGATAATTAGTATAAAATTGTTTCGAAGCCAGAATTGGCCAACCGAACCCTGTTTATTATTCCGAAATTGATCCAACGACCCGTTTTAATTCCGAAAAATGTTTTAAAAATCATTTTAAATATCAGAAAGTCTATTTATGACCCGAGACTTCTTTATAAATAATATATCATTGATTACGTGATGTATTATGTGCTATATGTGACTTGTTGATTGACTATCAGTCTATCTATTCGGTGTTTACTTGATTATTACATAACTTTCAATCTGTTAATCGGATTTGGGTAAAACGAAGGGTAGACAGAAGTATGTGTTGAATAGAACTCTATTAGTCGATTATTGATATATGTTTATGATATGTGAGCAGAAGAGGCAAGGCATAGGAAAGGGAAACAGGTAGTTGAGGAGTAAGACGATTGTGATTGGAAGTGAGTGCAGAATAGTAAGCTAGTACCAGGAAAGTGTTCTGAACTTTCTCGAGATATTATAGTACTTGATAATCCTGTGATATTGCAAGTGCTTTGAAGCACATAAACCTAAACCCTGATTCCAGTTATTGATCTTAAGCCATGAACCTTATTCTTTCTAGACCATTGATTGTTGTATACCCACACACGAACCTCAAGTATACGATACTACTTCACAAATACATGCAAACAAAATTCCAAACACTAAACTGAATTAGTTATATACTCAAACATTGTTAACTATGCTTTGAAAGCCCAAATCTTTGAAACCCTGAAATGTTGATTCCTTTGTTATCCAATTCTTTCAATACCAGCATCCAAGCTTTTAAATTATCTTATTGATCCTTACAAGGATTGAAACCCTTTCATTGTTAAACACTCATTGTTGTTAATGATTCTGATTATTGTTTATTATTGCTTATTCTGTTATTATGTTAGAATTGGATTGTTTTATAAAATTGTGGACCAGATTCGTAGTCAGACCATATAATGGTCAAATTAGGCCAATGTGTGCCTTGGATCAAGTAGTTAGAGTAATGCTGTGTGCCTTGCTCGGGGTTAGTGCGTGACTGATCAGCAGCCTAACCTTGGTTTTTAAATTAAAAGTATTATATCCAATTCTAAATCATAATCCATTGTTCACTTGATATCATAATCATGTTCACCTGATGATCATTATTCTCAGTTTTGTCATTGTGACTTGCTGAGCTAGTTAGCTCATTTGTGCGATGTTTTTTGTATTCTTTCCAGCTAAAAAGGAACCAGTTGGTAACGAGGATCCCCAGTCCAGCGCGAGAGCTAGAGGTTCAGGTTGAGAAAGCTGAGCTAGTAGGCTTCTTTTGGAATAATTTAAGTCTGTAAAAGTTTGTAATAAAGTTTAATACTCAGTTTGAGTTTGAATGGTTGGGATTTGAACGATATGTAATATAAGTAGATGTGTGGCTTGTGTGCATACTTTAACCTGTTGCGATCCGTGGTAGTTGGTAAATAGGGTCACTCCATATTATTGTTATTTTTATTATTGTTATAAGCAGGTTATAAATAAGATGTGTGTGTGTGTGTGTGGACCCCAAACTTCTGACCCGGGTTTGGAGGACGCCACAATCATGGCTTGATCTTCTTTCACAGTTTATTCCTTAGCTTGAATCTATTCACAGAAATATCCCCCAGTCCAATCTTCTAACAATTTTTACAAACTCAAGAAATACAATACTGAATACAGATTTATATTATCATACAACTTAATTTTAGGGTTGTCAATGTGACTTAGTCTTGTTATTGTACAGGCATGTCCTGCACAACAATTTCCTTTCCTAGTTTAAATGTCCTCTCTTTCCGAATCTACAACACAATAAACCCTAATTAGGGACCTTATCAACTTTCAACGTTTCTCTGAACGTCTAACTTTTCTACCCCATTTGCATTAAATAGTCAACTTATACATTATATATATATAACCATGACCACACTTAGGGCCGTAAAATTTTTTCGAAAAATCCGATATTCGTCTGAAAAATCCGCATCGAGAAAAAACGGATATTATCCGTATCCGAGAAAAAGTGGATATTATCCGTATCCGAATTCGGGATATTCGAATCCGAAACTAAATACATATATGATATTTAAATTATATAAATATATAATTATATATAATTTAAAATTTATTTTTTTAGTTTATAGTGTGTGTAAATGTATTAAATAATACGTTTATACAAATTTTATATAATGTACACATACTTTATACATATATAGTGCCCGTTTGGGAAATCTGAAAATAAGTAACTTATGACTTAAAATGAATAAGTGAATTATAAGTGATAAGTAAAAAAATACTAATAAGTTAAATAAGTATTTGGATAATTTTACTTATAAGTCAAAATAAAAAAATTCTTAAATGAGCTAAAATAAATAATTATTAAATATAATTATCTAAATTCTTGAATTTTAAGTTAGATTAACATTTAAAAATATATATTTTAAAACTGAGGTTAACAAATCAGCGAAAAATTAAAATAAGTTGAGAAAAAGTACGTCGTTACTAACATTCAACTTATCAGCTTATAAGTTGTAAATTCAACTTATAAGTTGGGTCGACAAACACTCGTCGATAAGCTGTTACGGGCTTATAACCCATAAGTGACTTATAAGTGCGCTGCCAAACAGACCCATAAAGCAATTAATCACTTAAACGAATCGTTACACGTTATATATTCATTACACGATCCAAATTATCCAAAAACCGAGACAAAAATCGAATAGTTTGATTCTGAAATTTTCAAGAAATTATTTTCTTCCACATGCAGTTCGATTAAACCATATAATTCGAATCATAAACTCTTAAAACCCTATAATATACATAATCGATTCTAAAAATCAAAAACTCGAAACCACTATCTCAAGAATTCCCATATACTTGACATGCACAAGTTAATCTAGCTATATTACAGTTTGATTATGTTATTTAAATATTATTGTGTCATGTGAGTTGACTTATTTGTGTTAATGCGGGAGTGCCATATATGATGATTTTTAACCATTTATTGGGTATCTATGAGTCTTTAATGACTGAATATGTCATATTATAAGAATTTTTGTGTCTAGCCAAAGATATCCTTTGGTTAGATCTTATGTTATTTTTAATGTCTTAATGTACATTAATTTTTCTTTAAATAAATTATTATCAAGTATAATTTTCTTCATAACTTTTAATATATTTTCCTTATTGTATTTGTTCTTATTTTCAGGATGATCGGATGAGATTCTTTTGTGTATATTTTTCAAACTTTATATAATAATCATCTAGCGGAGGGGTCTCGAAATAGAAGATAGTTTAGTTTGAATTTTTGATGACATAAGGGATTTCTAATAACTATCGGAAGATACTGGTTATTAATAGTTTTGTATACAATATACTTTCTAGAGGATACTTTTTTTCTCCCCGAGTTTTTTCATGTAGCGTTTACTTTTGCGAGATTTTAACGAGGTCTTTTTACGAGTTATCTGTTTTATATATTAAAATTTTATTGTCTAAACGTACGAAAACAAATTGCGTGCCTTTCGGTTAAAAATGAACTGTGTAAATAAAATATATATTCTTACGATATTATATTGATGAAATTGTTTTATTATGAAAAAAATGCGACATATTACGCATTTCAATACTGTAAAGCCATGCCACGTCTTGTTTCGGCTACCCACGTGTTATGTTCTCATGCTATACACGTCTACCGATGCATGCAAAACTTAAAAAAAATACAGCATCTCTATTATTTCAATCCCAAATAAATGCTTAATTAAAATGGCACTACACATGATGTTAATCAAAATATAGTCATCTTATTATTTTTAATTTTATTAAATTAATTACTAAATTTTGTAATGAATCAATCAATCATAATATGTTAATAATATTTTATTATTCCAGATATTTATATTTGCAAGTACTCTATATATTGGAAACATAGCGATTGGTCATTTTTTGTTCAACCTCGCCGGCGGCCGGTAGCAATCACCGGCACCTGACAGCTTTCAGTGTTTCTTCTGTCACGGTAAACGAGATACGTCTTTGCATATTTGTCATATTGTTAATGTTAAATATATTCGTGATTAATTTCTTTTATGTATGTTTTCTGGTTCTTTAAAGCTTTGGATCATATCTATGCACACAAATAAGGACCAATAAATACTCAATGAATTGAAAAGAATATATTCTATGCTTATAGTTTACAGAAAACCTTGTATGTTGATTGAAGAGTAGAGCACTAGACTAGATAATTGTATTTTTTTTATAATAATTTTGTAGTGATTATGGTTTTGAACTGAAACAGCCACGATATCTTAGGGTCGTATGGATAGTGGGATTTCAACCTGGTTAACGGGAATGAAAATAAAGTTTTTATACATTTTTGTATGAAATCTCATTTCCATTTTCATTGATCGGAATGAAATCACATGATCCAAAAGGCACTAATTTATTTGCTTATCTAATTAACTAAAAAGAACTGTTGCTTATATGTGTGTTAAGAAGAAGCTAATACTTATGTTACTATGTTTTCAATTCATCTTATTTTTTTCTGTAGGGATTTAGGCCGTCAGAAAGGAGTAATTATGAATTTGTGTTCATAAACGCATGTATATTTGTAAGAATTTTTGGATGGTGAGTTGGGTGGTTTTTGTATGTTGTCACAATTTTTTGTTCCAACAAGAACTAGCTAGTGGGGAAAAGTAGCATTAAATTAACTTTGTCATTTTTTGATATATTTCAAGTTTTGGGATGCATAGGATATATATACTAATGAAATTCGTCTATCTAAGGTATGATGTGAGATGGCGTCCTCAATTGAATCATTGCCTCCTGGAATTTTAGCTTATATTTTGTCGAGGACTCCCGTTAAGACTATAGTTTACAGCAAATGTGTGTGCAAGAAATGGCGTAGCCTACTCTCGGAGCCTTACTTCGTGGATCTGCATTTGTCAAGGTCACACACATGCCTTGTAATTCATCAAGAAGGCTCCTTATCAAAATGTAATATATTTAAACTGGGGGAACTCGAAGATAAGCCTGATAGCTTTAATATTTACCATGACCCTGTGATGAAAATAAAGTTTGGGCTTGGCTTCCGGTATAGTGTGATGCACTTAAGTGGTACAATAAATGGGCTAACTTGTATATGGCATTATTCTGGTTCAGATGAAACTTATATATGCAATCCAGTTACGCGTGAGTACACACTCCTTCCGGAACACAAGATCATCAGAAAACCATTGCCTGCTGTATCATATGGTTTTGGTTTTATTGCAGCCCGAAACCAGTACAAGGTCGTAAGGTTTTATCAAGGTGGTTATCCTTTAAACCAAGACTTGTACAAGTCGGATTGTGAGGTTTATACGCTTGGAACAGGCATGTGGAGAAGTTTAGGACAAGTCCCCGTTGGGCTTGGTGGTTGTCAGAATGGTGTATTTCTTAATGGTAATCTTCATTGGTTAGCTCATGATCAGCATCACATCACTAGCGACCTGGTTTGTACTTTTGATTTAGAAAGAGAATTCTCAGAATTAGCTGCATCTGCTCCTTTAGTTGATGAAAACATGAATTCTGCTTTTAGGAGCTTGGGAGTGCTAGGTGGTTGCTTGTGTCTATGTGATAATACGTCTGAATGCGAGTTTGTCATTTGGGTTAGACAAGATTATGGAATGAAGGAGTGTTGGACTAAAGAGATTGTCATCGAAAATGACTTTGAAACACAACTGTACAAGACAGTTCATGTACTTACAGTATTGACAGGTGGGTCGATCCTGATGGTAGTCCATAATGGTCACATGTTCACTTATCATCGTGAGAGTAAAACATTGCAGCGACTTGACATATCCTGGACCAAGGACTTCAGCATATGTAATGTAATGGTTTATGTCCCTAGCTTTATCAGGCTCAAGAGTTTCATGTCCGAACGGGTATTAATATTTTAGTCCTGAATTTTAGTCGTGTTTTGTCAAATGTATCGAAGATGATGTGGTATATCCGTGGATGCATCTTCGTTGAACAAATTCAGGTTTGTAGTGTTATATTATGTGTATGCAGCTGCAGCATTAAATAGTGTTGTAATGTTTGAAAGCAGTTTTGCTTCTGAAATCCAGTTTGTAAGATTAATGTAGGTAAGGTTGTATGTTAATATCTCTGTATACAACCGCACCATGTGTGTTTTGTCCTGGTTTGAACAAAGGCTTGTCTATACTCTTTTGTTCAAGCTCTGGTGCCAAGTAAACTGATTTGTTACTGGTATGTTTACAAGTAAAGATCACGATTGGTGCCAATCAAAAGAATTTAAATTGATTTACACAGATGACTAGCAGCTAGTTTCAATGAATGTTGAACATATATTGGATGACTATGACTAGCAGCTGTTTATTTTATGGACTTTTTTCTAGTGTGTGTGCCGCTGGGGACATGAGTGATGGGGACATGAGTTATGAGTTAGTGCTTGATAATGTGTACACAAAATAATATTGGTGGATAACTCATTAATAATGATGGACTCACACAAATCTCCACCAATAAATTTTTTACAACTCATCAATTATACTTTTTTAGTATATGCCCATGCGAACACACTAGACAAATTGTTATTTTATTTGTGACTTTTGCATATATTTCAAAGTGATTTGACCGGATAGTTAAAATTTAATTTGTATTTTTTTTTGTAAATAAAGTAAATAACTTATATTTTAATTCAAAAATAAAATAAAATTATATTTCTAACTAACCGGTAAAAATACATTGAAAAATGTGTGCAACAATTTGAACGACAAATGGAAAACACAGAGCTAACAATTTTTAACAATTTTCTAATTTTGTTTGTGTAGGTATTTCTTTAGCAGCATCGTAGATCCTGTTTTCACTCTTTTCTTACTGATTGTTCTATTATTTCACCAACAATTTTATTCATAGAGATACTTTTTCTCTAAACTCTCTTATTGAACCCAAAATTTCAATATCGTTATATTTATGAGCACTTCCCTCAAATCAGATCCAAGTAATCTTTCACTAAAATTTGTGCAAATTTAGGTGTAATTTGATAGAGATCTACAGATCCGAACCTGAACCGAATCTGAACAAAATTTGATAGATTCGGGTTTGAATTTAGTGATTCAGGTTCGAATTCGCTCAAATTCGAGTTTGATAAAAAAAATCGGATCCGTTTCAATTTTAATTTTAAAAATTGGAATTGGCCTGTCAAATTCCAATCCCTGCCTCCGCGACATGGCATCTCTGTTTTAAGTTTTAACTGCCTAGAGTCTTGAACAACCTGAACTATATACAGAACAAGTCTAATTCTATCCATTTATTTATATCGCCTTTTTCTCCTTAGAAAATAGGGCAAAAATTCATAACCCACCGTCTATATTAACACCTCCGAGTCGTCATCCAAGGCTTTAAGACTGGTAAGCAAATTTATAAATTTTCGTATTCGATCTAAGTAAATTATTTCAATTATGCAGATATTAATCATTGAAATAACATCCTTATAAGATTTGTTTGTGTGCGAGGACTATTACAAATTTATGAATTCCGATTTAAAAATGATAATTTGCGTAATAGATCTGATAGTAATTTACTATGATTTGTCTATGTGCGAGTACTAGTTGTATTTAAAATTCGTTTTGAATAATCTTAAGCAAAAGCTGCATGATCATCAATATTCTGCAACACATCACTATGCACTTGTGCTATGTTATAATTTGCAATACATCATTGATCAAAATCGCTTCCGTGGGTGATTTAGTTAACAGAATTTCGGAATGCTATGTAAAGTTTCGATTTTCAATAAAGTTAGGGTAGATTTCTGACGTTACTCTTTGATATGCGTGGAATTATTTGCTTATGCAATTTTATAGGGTTTTCTTTAGAATTATTAAATTAGATGAATTTTAAGAAGTATAATATATTGGTTAAGTAATTTGATTTTGTTGTCCGGGATGATTCTGTTTGGTGAAGGAGTGCAGTGGCTAGCTAATCACTCAGTATGGATTTACCGGCAGAGATTGTGGCTGACATTCTATCGAGACTTCCCATCAAGACAATAGTGCATTGCAGAACTGTATGCAAAAGATGGCACATTCTACTTTCGGAGGCTTATTTCGTTAGTCTTCATCTATCAAGATCACCCGTAGGGCTTATAGGTCATCGAACAAAGCTGAGATCTGATCTCTTTAATCTGGGGGAACTAGACGACAATCTTGAATATCATGAATTTATTGACCCTTGCCCTCTGGAAAGACTTGACCTCAGGTCTAGACTATGTTGGTTTTTGGATTCAATTAATGGGTTAATTTTTTATGAGGTAAAAGTAGATCATGATTATGTACTGAATATATGCAATCCAATTACACGAGAGTACATAATCCTTCCGGGTGACAACTGTGTCAGATCATCGATGTATGAAATTGTAACTCGTGGCTTTGGGTTTGTTGAAGCCAGCAATCAGTATAAGGTCGTAACCTTGTATCTGGGTAGCAACAAGTCAGAATGCAAGATTTATACGCTGGGAACAGGCATGTGGAGAAGTTTAGGACATCTCCCCTTTTTTGTGAATGGTCTTCAGAATGGTAGTGTTGGTGGTTTTGGTATTTGTAGTACATTTTTTGCTGGGAACCTTTACTGGCTAGCTAAGGAAGAACACACCAATAAAGAGATGGTATATACTTTTGATTTGGAGAGGGAATCATTTCAACTAACTGACTCTGCTCCTCGAGTTTATGGTGATTTAAGAAATTCCAGGAGCTTGGGAACACTAGGAGATTACTTGTGTATATGTGATGGCATACCTGATTCTGATCTTGTCGTCATTTGGACGATGAAGGAGAACTGGACTAAAGAATTTATCATTAAATCTGAATATGGTCTATATTTTGTTAGACCTTTAAACCTTTTGAAAGACAGATAGGACTATCTTACTGTTATCCGATGGTCATCTGTTCAATTATAATCTTGAATATAAAACTGAACTGGAAGCAGTTAACGATGTTTTCCGGGATGGGCTGCAGTGCCCTTGGATGGACACATTTCATGCAAAAGTTTATGTCCCAAGTTTTATACGGCTCAAGAGTTTCACGGAGGAGAAGGTTTCAGTTTTTAGTTCTGAATAAGTCTGCTGGCTGCTTTTTTCTAGATGATTGCAAGGGTTTCAAGATGTTGCAGCTTGAAGCTCAAATCTCTTTTTACTCTTCATATTTCACAAACTCTGTATGTTCGCTTGGGTTCCATTTGTGTTGTTTTAAGTAACTTTGTAGAATGTGTGATGGATCTTTTTGTCATCCTTTGGTAATTGTTCATACGTTTATTTATCATTTTTTGGTTCTTTAATTAATTTGAATTGCTTTCTGCTGAATGATTGCAAGGTGTCAAGATGTTGCAGTACGAAGCTTAAATATTTTTAACACTTATTTTGCACAAAATCTTTATCTTTACTTAGGTTCCATTTGTTTTTTCTGATTGTATAATCTTATGTTGCAGCAAACATACGTTTTTCCCTTTTACTTCTAAACATAAGATTATTATATGAAATACTAAATTATGATGAATTATATCTATACGAGAAACTGGAATATGATCACTAAAATAGCAAGACCATAATCTGTAAACAGGAGCTAAGGTTTGAGAGTTAAATGTAGCAACAGAAAACTAGCAAGACAAGTAGATTTGCTAGTTTATTTTTAATTTTTAGAAATTTTCCTAAAATTGATTAGATTTTAAAAAATATATAAAATTGCTTCTGTGGGTGATATAATTAATAGAATTTTGTAATGCTATGTAGAATTTCGATTCGATAAAGTTAGGGTAGATTTCTGACATTCCTCTTTTTTGCCAATGGTCTTCAAAATGGTAGTGTTGGTGGTGGTTGTTTGTGTGGTACATTTTTTGATGGAAACCTTCATTGGTTTGCTAATGCATCAAACATCAATAAAGAAATGATATATACTTTAGATTTGGAGAAAGAAGTATTTCAACTAATGGCATCTGCTCCTCGAGTTGTTGCTGATCCTGTCAGGACCTTAGGAATACTAGGAGGGTACTTGTGTATATGTGATGGCACACTAGACTCTGGTCCTATCTTCCTTTGGACTATGAAGGAAATGCGGACCAAGGAAATTGTCATTAAACATGACTACTGGATATATTCTGCCAAACCTCTAAACATTTTTAAAGATAGGACAATCTTATTGTATTCTGATGGTGATTTGTTCACTTATCATCTTGAATCTAAAACTCTGAAACAACTTAGTAATGTTTTCCGAGAGGGGCTGATAACCCCTTTTATGGACTCGTTATTCGCAATAGTTTATGCATCAATTTTTGTAAGGCTCAGGGGTTTTGCAGAGGAGAAGGTTTCACTATTTTAGTTCTTAACAAGTCTGGCTTCTTTCTGCTAGATGATTGCCAGGTTTCAGGATGTTGCAGCATGAAGCTCAAGTCTCTTTTTACTCCTTTTATTTCACAAACTCTTTATGTCATCCTGTTGTAATTGTTTGTACACTTATTTATCATCTTGAATATAATACTCCGCAACCACTTAAGGATGGGCAGAGGACCCGTTATCTGGACATATTTGATGCAAAAGTGTACCAACCAAGTTTTGTACGGCTCAAGAGTTTGAGAAGAAGGTGTCACGTTTTAGTTCTTAATTAAGTTCAAATGCTTTCTGAATGATTGCGGTGGAAGCCATCAAGACAATGTATTACATTGCCGTCTGCAGATGACAAAAAGTAAAGTACATACTCTTTTCGTATCAGAAATTGTATTATACTAATTAAAACTCAAAGTTTTGAATTTTGTGGTTTGATTTGTTTCACTCAAGGTTCAGATGATAAGGTACGTCTTTCGGTTTAGTAGTTTTCATGCACATGGTAATTTTAAGCGCATGGAATTTTTTTTTTGCAAATACAGAAATACTTGACATTTGCAGAGGAGGCGCAAATACACAAGTACTTGACATTTGCATACAGAAGTACTTGACATTTGCAGAGGAGGCGAAAAGGACTCTACTGCTAATGCTTTGTATAACAGTCAAGGACTCAAGGGCTCAAGGCAAATGATTTGCAGCCTAGTAACAACTTTTCTTTAAAAAAGTATAAAAAACTTGTTATAATTATGTTATTTTTGGAGGTAATTGAATTATTATCTAGATTATGAGATTTTTTTTAAAAAAATATATCATTAATTCTCCTATTTATAAGCAAGTACTTTGCATTTTCAGAATTTAAAACACGTAGGCAATAAGAGCATAATCCTTCCGGACAACAAGAATTAAAAAATAAGTTTAATTTTTAAAACAGTGTGATATGAAAGTATATTTATGCACGTGTTACCATCTAACTATTAGGATAGTTTTCCGGTACCAAAATTTGGCATAAATATTGGAGAATATATTCGCATTTCGTGCAAGTGTAACTATTATTTTTCCTAATTTTTCCAACTGTGTGAAAAAAAATTGATTTTATTCAGAAATATGGCCTTCTTCCTGTGGAACAGGGCATAATTCACCTTATAGATTAGAAAAAGTCATCTTAAACATACGCTCAAGAAGCCTCTGAGTCGTCATCAAATTTATATCTCTAAAACTGGTATTCAAATTTATGAATATTGTGGAACATATATCCTTGTTTGTGCGTGAGGAGAATTGAATCTAATTTCCGAGGTACTTTCTAAATTGTATACTTCTTTTAGTTAAATTTACAAGATATCGTGATTTCTCTGAATAACTGAATTCTATTTTTACATTTGTTATCAGATTATAATCTTGTCGTACGTTATGTATAAGTTACACATATGGAACTGTTACCAACTTGTTTGATCTGTAACTTGCTGCCCCCTGTTTTTGTGAAAATGAAAAATAGGATGACATTTACGACAGTAGTGGCATGTTTCTTTCAGAGTGGCTTTTCCTGATCCTCGGATTTGTTACCGATGAGTGTAAGACAAACTTAAAACAGAGAGACATTTATGTGAAAGGAAATTATGATAGGCAGATGAAAGTATGTAATATATACTTTCGGTTTGGAGAATGTTATTGTTCCAAATTCCAATTAAATGCTTCTGTTCCTGGAGTTTTTGAGAATGAAACTTGCAATTGTGCATAAAGTAATTGTCATTTGATTTCCAATCATCTTTAGGCAAGACGAGATTTGACCATACGGCACACGTCAGCTAAATTCTGATTTCTCCGATTTCAATCAGCTTAACAGTATGTTTTCAATCGTTATATTGTTACTTATTAATAACACAACTGATTTGCATAATAATTGGAAGTACAGGCTCCATACTATGCATATATGTAGAGTTTGCTAGCTACATGTTATGGCGAATGATGCGAAGTGGTAGACCTTCCATTGGTATTGGGAAAGAGTGAAACGCTATCTTCTCTTGGGGATTGATTATCTGCAATTTGAATCTGGTGACAATGTTATATATAAACACCAGAACTTCAAGTCGAGCGTACTCTTTTCCGCAACACATTCTAGGCCCTCCACCAAAAGGTACAAAAGTGTAAGGGGCAGGTCCATTTCCTTCGAATCTTGATGGATCAAATTTTTCTGGATCCGGAAAGCATTCTGGATCCTTGTGTGTTGTATACGCTGTCCACGATGCCTAAAAGAAAAAGAGTAGTAAGAATTAACACAATGTTGCGTAGAATGTTGTTTATATGCTGTCTAAGAAGAGTCATAGATTGTATGTGTGCATAAACAGTTGGCACCTTGTATCCCTTTGGAATACTGAAACCAGAAAATGAAACATCGGTGACAACCTCTCTAAAACCACCCTGAACAGGTGGTGTGAGCCTCAGAGTTTCACAAACAACATTCCACGAGCATCTCATCTTCTGAATATCCTCCCACTTTAACATTTCTCCTTCTCCTTTCGATTCTGCTATTTCCATTAATTCTGTATTGTTTTATCAATTAGTCTCTCAATGAACAAATGATGAACCAGACTCTTGGGCTGGAAAAAAACAAGTATAACATATTTCATACCTTTGTAGATCTCGTCATAGATATGTGGAAGCTCCGCAAGATATTTGAGCACAAAGGAAACAGCAGTGCTGGTGCTCTCATAGCTACCGATAAGTAAAGCAATGATGTAGTTGGACATCTCCTCTTCGCTCATAAATTTTCCATTTCCATCGGTTACCAGCAATATCCGAGACAAGCAGTCAGTATATGATAATGTTGTTTCTTTTTTCTCCATTTCCTCTCTCCGCCTGGTAATGATCTTCACAATCTCCTCCCGGATCAATTCCCCACCCTTGATACCTCTACTATAAGCAGTTCCGGGCAGATTGATTGGTACAGAGAACATTCCAGAAGTAACAAATGCAAAGTGTTTATATATCCTTCTGACATGATCAATGTCGTCAATTACATTGACAAATAATCGATATGCCAGATTAAACGTGTATTCCTTTGACAATGGATGTACCATTACCACATCATTACCATCCCATTTTGATTCCACGTGCTCTCGTGCCATGGCATCCATCACAGGAATGTAATTCTTCAGAGCCTCAGGCTTTAAAATCTCGTGCACGAAACGATGCATTGCAGCTGATGCTTCATCCACAGGAATGTGCGAGAATTCAGGGGAAAACAAAATCTTTTTCACAGTCACTGGCCACCATGATGTCAATAATTTTGTAAACACAAACTTATTCCCCTGTGCTCCACAAAACACAGCCATTTTTTGTCCGAAAATACTTGTTCGGAATACATCCGTCGAGTACTTGCTCCTTCTTTCGCCCATAAATTGTTGCGTACCTAGAGACACATACTTAAAGCTCTCTCCAACCACTGGCCATCCACACGATCCTGGTGGAACTTTTATGTTTGAGGATCCATTTTTGGATTTTCGCAATACCAAAAAAATGGAAATCGGAAGAACGAAAAGTATGGGGAATGCATATGGAAACAAGCTCATAGCTAGTGTATGCAAAGCCATTTAAAAAAAAATTCTTGATCCTTGAATTTGCAAGCTTTGGATTTCTATGCGAAGTCTTATTGTATATATGCAGTGTTTTGTAACTTCTATCAGATTTTGGCAGATATTCTGGTTTATTATGAAAATATTTAGTATTATGTTTTTGTTAAGTAACGGATAAGATTCTGGTGGATATCCTGATTTATTATGAAAATATTTAGTATTACGTTTTTGTTAAGTACCGGATGGACTGATAAAATCAGTAGGAAGTCAACACTTTTATTATTGATTACATTGCTGTTATTCTGCAAAGCACATCACGCAAGTTTTTTGGTTGGGACGAGGAGAGCAAACCGGAGCAAAACAAAACGTTTGGAGGACAAAAACTACTTATTTACTTGCAAAATCAAAACAGTAAAGGTACAAAATTGATTCACAACAAAATGTGATGTGTCAAATTTTTATTTGTTAAATGAAAATGGATTCTACTGCAATCACATCAATATCACGAATTAATTTTTTTCATACCGCCACACCAACCATGTCATTTGCTAACAATATTTTTACTTTTTGTGTGTATCTACTTATCAAATTATCAAAAATTGATAAGATTTTAATTAATTTTATTTTCAAATTTGGATTCGACGACTTCCTACCTGCTAGTACAAAATTATGCAAAATTTGTTTCTTTAATCTATCTCCTGGTTTCATCCGTTTCGATTCTCTATAAATGCATAATTAAATAAAATTGGTATTCCAATTTTATAATACTACATATTTATATAATATTATGATCTATTTGAAAAAATATTATTAATTATTAGTACTTCGCTTAATAGTCTCATATACGCACATATTATAGTATATTATATATTTATAGAAACTAACTCCTTAACCCATGCAAGGCACATATTTTTTAAAATACGAATAAACTTTGTGATAAATAAGTTACATGATTATTGATATTGACGAAAAAATGTATTGTGAGATTAATTATCTCCGAGGAGTTTGTGTCGTACGATTAATAATCCTACAAATTTGCTCAACTGTTATCTTATATACATGAAAGTTTGATATTTATTATATATAAATACGTTTAAATTTTTTTTAGGATAGTATCACATATATCTTTCGGGTTTCAGTCGTATGTTGACAACTATACTTTCTTATAATAGTTTTTAATAATATTCGCATAAAATAATTTGTGCTCGTCACCCTGAAATCTTCGTATTGTGGATAACTAATCTATACACCTTAGTTGTAAGCCTGATGTGTTAATTTGGATTCCTTTGGATGATAAGTTAAGCTGTAAAGCACTTTACAATTTATTGAGTGAAGAAGTTGCACATTCTGATGTACTTTGGGAAGTCATTTGGAAGTGTAAGGTTCCCGAAACTGTGAAATTGTATTTATGGAAATTACAGTCCAAGATAGTCCCTACTAAAGTTTGGATGGCTAGTATAATTTGTAATTTTGGAGATAATAAGACATGTTTTTTGTGTGATTTGGAGGATGAATCAATGGATCATTTGTTTTAGGAATGCTCCTTTTCTAAGAAAGTCTGGATCTTTGTTCTAAGTTGGTGGGGGATAGTATCTAAGGCTAGTGTAGTAGATTTGGAGTCCATGTGGGGTTCTAGGAACCTCTTTCATCAGGATAGTATTAAGCAAGTATGGACTATTGTGTTGGTATCTACTATATGGACTATTTGGTTGCTCATGAATCAGTCTTATTTTCATGAGAATTCTCTTAGTCTAGGTCAAGTTATTTTCCTCGTTAAAGTCGAGCTATGGAATGGGGCTTGGCTAATGGAATTCTAAGTTCACATAAAATTAAATGGTGGGCCAATAATCCAGTTGGGGTTGTCACTGCTAGTGATAAAGATTTTTGGTGGAAACTGATCTCTCAAGGGGATCATGATATTGTAGCTTTTATTGATGGAAGCTTGAGTACTAATGCAAAAGGTTCAATTGCAGCAAGAATTGGAGGTATTGTTTATGATAAATCATGGGGGAATTTGTTACATTTTGTTGGACCATCTACAGCTTCAAGTCCTTTTGAAGTGGAGTGCTTTGCTTTGAAAACCTTGTTAAGGATCTTAAAGGATAGTAGTTGGAAACATAGTCATATTTTGGTTCTTTCAGACAACAAACAGTTGCTTAATCAATTGGATGTCACTGATATGCAATATAAGTTATGGAATTGCAAGGTGTTAGCTATTTAAGTGAAGTACATTGTGAGAGAAAGGAATGGAGTGGTTGATGGAAATGCAAGAAGAGGTGATCGTCTTAGTAATTTGGAGATAAGTAGTTAGAGCTTATTTTTTCTTTTCCATTTAAGTAAATTCAAATTAGTAGTAAATATAAAATAGTGATTTATGTTGGTGGGGATTCTTTTAAGTGATTTTTGGTTAGTAGAGTTTATAGGTTGTTCAGGAATAATTACTGAGTTATTTTAAAGTCATTATAGTTACTTGGGGATATAAAAAGCTATCAGATTTGCTTGTGAAGTCTAAACGGTTGCTTGGGAACACGTACTGAGTCTATAGGGCTTTTATGTCACTTCTAGGGGGTTTTTAAGCAGTCTTATATATATACCAGTCCTTTGCATGCGATTTGGTACCGATTTTCTTGTATCATTTTCCAGTAGAGAGGGTTAGTATAATTAGGGTTCTTGCTAGTCTTCAAAATGGAGGAGGAGAATGTTAATGTCAATGCAAGATGGCTGATGCCTGGTAAAGGGGTAGTTAATTGCAATGTCCATAGCTTCTTTTCTCATGAAGCATTGCCGAATGGTTGCCATTCTGGGATTGGCATATTGTTCAAAGATGGGGTTTGAGTGATTTTACACATGACTGCAGGAACCTTGGGTTTTGGGGATCAAAGAGAGAATGAATTTCATGCTTTACGTGAGAGGTTAAAGGAAGCTTATTACAAGGGTTTCAAGAAAATCATTTTGGAAACATATCATGTTGATGCATATTGGGAGTTGTTCAACTCTATGGTTCTTGGTGGTTGTCCTCAGTACGCGCATGTCCTGTGGCAGTTGAATCAGCGTAAGGCAGACAGGAACTACAAGTGTGAGTTAAGCCTGGTGGTTCAGGAAGCTAATGCTTTGGCTTCTTATCTGGCTGAATATGGGGCTCACCACTAGGAGCAAATGGTTATTGTTGAGGAAGATTTTGGAAGCGTAGAAGAATTGTGGTATCATGATATTGGTTTGGGAAATATTGAACCTAGATTCTCTGTGAGGCAAGGGGAAGTTGAACCAGCTATCATGGCTGATGAGGTTTTTGATCCTCAAGAAAATGATCTTCAGGAGGGTGGGGAGAATAATAAGTTTCAAGGTATGGACTTGCATGGCTTGGGTGCTGAGGCTGGTGTTGTTGTAGAAGGTAATGAAGAGGAACTGAACATTGCATATTTAGAGGTGGTTATTGGTCTCCCTGCTGCGGCTTCTGGTGCTGGAGGGCTTGGGGAGTGCAGGCTGAAGACATGACAATGGAGCAGTGAAGAAGATGGGCCAGGAAGATGAAGTTGTGGAGCTTCTAGGAATTGTTTGGGCCTCCAAGCAATTGTTGATTTAGTTTTATTATTTAGTTATGTTTTGTTTGGGTTAAGTATTTATTTTGGGTCAATCTAGTAGTGATGGTTTGCTTGTTAGCCTATCTTCCAGTTGGGTTTATGTAAGGTTTGGACCTATTTGGTCTTTGCCCTTTAATCTATTTCATTGTGCTGTTCAAAAAACAAATGACCCCATAAATTTGCTCAACTAGTTTTCTTATATACATTAAAGTTCGATATTTTTTACATTTATATATGTTTAAAATTTTGAGCATTATATCACATATATCTTTCGATCTAATATTTGTGTACGTTTAGGATGACAACTATGTTTTTTATAATAGTTCCTTGTACCATTCATATAAAAATAATTTGTGCTTTTCAAACTGAAGTCTTAGTACACTAACCTATATTTTTCTTAAAAATAGTCTTTGTATTTAATATATTCACTCAAAATAATAAATTTTTAAAATTGTATTAAAATTATGTTCATTTTAAAATATATTAAGATAGATGTAATCTATGTATATAGTTATACATTCTTTTAAATGATGAAATAATAATAAATATATGTTATAATGAGTTAGACTAATTAATACATTCATATTAGTTGTAGTTAATACGTGTATATTAAATGAAAAGTTATACACATATATAATTATGAGGGGTATTTTCGTAATTTTACAAGGAATAAAATGTCTCACTGAACCCCCTAGTTGCTCTATCATATATAATAGATACATAGATTTGTATTAAATTCACAAGAGATGCTGTTTTACATTTGGTTAGTTCCCAAAACATATAATTAAAAATTACTCCCTATCTTCCAAAATACAAGTCCATTTGACTTTTTACAAGTATTTTAAGGTGAAAAAAGGATAACTCCACAAATTATTTTTAATTTTTTTTAAATAAAAATATACATATTAAATTTTATTTCAAAAAAAGAAATTTTAGAAAAAATAATGCGGAGCTATGACTTTTACACCTTAAAGTATGCGTTAAAAGTCAAAGGGACTAGTATTTTGGGATGGAGGGAGTATGATTTAAATAGTTTCTCAATTTTTCCGTGCATCCAATAATTTTAAAGCATATGAGTGTAGAGATGCACAAAAATCCCATCGTGTCAGGCTTTATCCGGGCTTTAAAAAACACGGTTTATTTGAAAACGGATCGGGCCGTGCTTTTTTAAAAATCAGGCCATGATTCCTATAAAATATAAGGCCCCTTTTAGGCCCGCGGGCCGGGCCTGATCGGGCCGAACCGGGTTTTATTTGGGCTTTTTATTTATATAATAAATATTATTTTTATATTTTATAACTCAAACTATGAGTGGTTTAAATACCGGAGAAAACAATATTTTGATTTATCAGAGAGAGTAGTTTAGACCCCGAAATAAATAATAATTTTTTAAATAATATCTATATTTATAATAATATAATTATGTACAACAATCTGTATTGTCCGAAATCTTGTATGGTTAGCTAGTTATTAGTGTCAAACACAAGCTTGATAGTTGTTATTTCTTTGTATGCATTCTTGATCCACTAGACTGCTTAATACATACATTCTAAAATTATAAATTTAAAGACGACATCATTTGCAATTTATAATAATAAATTCGCTTACAATTACAACTAATTTAGTAATTAACTTTAATACCTTTTAATTTGATGAAAAAAACAGAAAATTTTAACGAAATAAATCAGCAAATAATCATATATACCTTTACTGCTTCTAATATTATAATATCATTTATTTAAAAATTATAAAAAGTATTGTATATTTTCAAATTTTCTAGAAGTATTTTGATTTTTTAATCGGGCTTTTCAAAATGCCCGGGCTTTTATCAAGGCCGGACCATATTTTTATCCGGCCTTTTATTCGGATTTTTCGACTTTCAAGCCGGGCCGAATTTTCGAGAAAAATGGAGGTCCATTTAAGGCCCACGACCCGGTCTAAACCGGGCCGGGCTTTTTTCCGGATTGAAGTTTTTGGGCTTTTTTCCGGATCGGATCGGATAGTGTATTGGATTTCGAATTTTTTGAAATCTCTCTATAAGTGAGTCATATGTGTTAATTGTTTTAATTTCAGCGCACTTTCAAGTCACAAGTAATATTTTTGCAATGTAGGAATCACATAAGCAAACCATTTGTAGTTCAATAGACTAGATAAGAAATGCGGATTAACCCTCCCTTGCAGCTTTCAAATTATTTTTTTATCAACCATGAAATGTATTTGTATCAAAGTTTATTATTGGTATTTAATATCAGGATTTACTAAAGATGACGTCATCAGTATCTGTCTATCAGTAGTTGATGATCATCATTTGATGATCAATATTTGATGATCAGTACTTAGTTATATTAGTACATATCAAAGAAGGAAAGAGATTGCAGAATTCAAGGCGGGGAAGGACTTTACTTACAAAAGCAATCATAGATGGATATGTATTAGGTTTCCTTATTGTAATAGAATATGATTCCTTATTGATTGTGTAACTGTGCACTATATAAGCACAAATTAGGTTTACACTATTGGTGTTACGAATCGTTATATCTTTAGATAACCTAGAAGCTCTCAAGGATAATTGTTCATCCTTTGAGAGAGTACTTTTGTAACAATTTTTATCTGATTAATATAAAAACTGTCGTTTCTATTAAGTTTTATTGAATTGTTTGTATAAACTGTATTCACTCCCCTCTACACTTGTATTACGAACCTAATAATTGGTATCAGAGCTTATTGTTGATATACAAATAGTTTAAGATCTGAAAATCAATCTTTAATGGAAGACAAAGAACCACAACAGAATCCACCATCACCCCCAACCACACCACAGACTATAATATGAGCAGGTATGAGGCTATCAAGGTTTCAATTCTAAAGATACATGAGAATCCAATCTCGAAGGTTAAGATGGCCATGTGTTTTGAATCTCTACATCCTGAATCTCTAAGTAGAATTTATGATGGTCTTTATAGGCCAATGAAGTTGGCAATAGCAGTTATTAGTGAAGAAGAAAAGATGGTTGATAAACCAAAGGACTATACTGCAGAGGATCTATCATCAATCATGAAAGATGCAAAAGTAGGACATATCTTGCATAGCAGTATTAATAGTGTTATGTCCAATAGGGTTATTGGATGTGAAACAGCAAAGGAAATTTGGGATGATTTAGAAGTAAAGTGTCAAGGTAATACTGCTATCAAAAAAAACATGAGGACAATACTTACTCAGGAATATGAGCACTTTGAATCAAGATACAATGAGTCCTTAATTGAGATCTATGAAAGATTTCAAAAGCTGTTGAATGACTTATCTCTTGTCAATAAGGAATATGACTGAGAGGACTCAAATTTGAAGTTTTTACTTGCACTCCAAGAAAAGTGGGACTTTAAGGTCACATCAATAAGGTATAATTATGAACTTGATGAAGTATCTCTAGATGAGATCTATGGCATGTTGAAGACTCATGAACTGGAGATGGAGCAAAGGATCAAGAGAAAAGGATCAAAGTCTAGACCAATTGTACTTAAAGGTGAAGAGAAGCTAAAGGCGAAATCTAGGAGAAAAGGTCACTCCAAAGGAAAGGCTATGATTGCAAAGTCTGATACTGAGTCATCAAACTCTGATGATGATTCAAACACTGATAGTGAATCAGATACTGATAGTGATCATAAAAACAATGAAGATATTGAATAAATGGCTGCTCTATTGGTTAAAAGCTTGAAGAAGAAGGTCTACAAGAACTCCAAAAAATGGAAAAGGTTTTCCAAAAAGGGTTCCGGTTCCTCAAACTTTGATAAGAGAAATGACAAAAGAAATACTGATTGGAAGGAATCAAAGACTAGAAAATAT
Source organism: Apium graveolens (assembly GCF_009905375.1). NCBI lineage: Eukaryota > Viridiplantae > Streptophyta > Magnoliopsida > Apiales > Apiaceae > Apium > Apium graveolens. The sequence goes on along the minus strand of NC_133650.1, from coordinate 6,307,421 downwards.
GACAAGTCAAAGGAAAGGTGCTATTATTGTGATGGAAGTGGACACTTTGCAGCTGACTGTAGAAACTAAAAACTGAGAAGAAACAAGCCTTGATCACAAAGAAGAAAAACTGAGATGATTCATCAGATTCAGATGATGGTGTGAACTATGCTTTCATGGAAAATACTGAAACTAGGCTGACACTACTGAATTAAAGGTACCTCAAACCACACTTGCTTTTGAGACTGATAATATCTATGAATTAAGATTATTTCTTAAATCTCTGCATGTTAGTTATAGGGATCAAAATTTAGAGAATAATAGAATCAAGAGTGAAAACTCTGAGTTAAAGAAAATAAATGATTTTTCTATCTCAAACTGAACCAAAGAAAGTGGAAGAAGCTCTTCAAGATGTTGACTGGGTTACAGTAATGTAAAATGAGCTTAATGAATTTGAAAGCAACAAAGTCTGGACTCTTGTGCCAAGATCAAAGAACAGATCAGTTATTGGTACAAAATGGGTGTTCAGGAACAAAACTGATAGTGAGGGCATCATTACAAGAAATAAAGCAAGACTGGTTGAAAAGAGCTATTCACAACAAGAAGGCATTTATTATGATGAGACTTTGGCTCCAGTTGCAAGGCTTGAGGCAATCAAAATTTTTGTAGGCTATGCTGCTCACATGAAGTTTAAAGTGTTCCAAATGGATGTAAATAGTGCATTTTTGAATGGCGAACTTAAAGATGAAGTTTATGTTGAACAACCTCCAGGGTTCATTGATCCAAAATATCCTGATCATGTCTACAAAATAGATACAGCACTCTATGGACTAAAACAAGCTCCAAGGGCCTAATATGAAACACTTGCTCTATTTCTATTAGAAAGTGGTTTCACACGAGGTATAGTTGACAAAACTTTATTTTATAAATACCATGGTAATGACTTATTATTAGTACATATATATGTTAATGATATCATTTTTGATTCTACTAATGATAAACTCTGTGAGAGGTTTACAAAGCTAATGCAGTCAAGATATCAAATGAGTAGGATGGGAGAATTGAGTTATTTTCTGGGTTTACAAGTAAAATAGACTGATGAAGAGATCTTTATAAATCAATCTAAATACACCAGGAATTTGCTCAAAAGATTTGGAATGCAAGACAACTCAACTACAACAACTCCAATGTCCACTGCAACCAAGTTAGATTTAAATAATGGTTCATCAGTAGAAATAACTAACTACAGAGGTATGATTGACTCACTCCTATATTTGACTGCTAGTAGACCCGATATCATGTATGCTACCTGTCTCTGTGCAAGGTTCTAAGCTAATCCAAGGGAACCACATCTATTAGCTGTGAAAAGAATTTTTAAATATCTCAAAGGCACCATAATCTTGGTTTATGGTATCCTAGAGATTCAGACTTTAAGCTAATTGAATACTCCAATGCTGATTTTGCAGGATATAAAATAGACATGAAAAGCACTTCTGGAACTGCCAATTTCTCGGTGGCAGGTTGGTTTTTTGGTTTAGTAAGAAACAAGTCAATTTCTACATCAACTACAGAAGCTGAATATATTGTTGCAGGAAGTTGTTGTGCTCAAATTTTATGGATGAAGAATCAGTTACTGGATTATGGGTTAGAGTATTCTGCAATTCCTTTATATTATGATAATCAAAGTGCTATTGCAATGACAGTAAATCCAGTACAACATTCAATGACTAAACACATTAATATTATGTACCATTTTATAAGGGAGCATGTAATGGAAGGTACTGTGGAATTGATCTTTATTCCAACAGATCAGCAATTAGCTGATATATTCACCAAGCCTCTCTTTGAAGCTACCTTTACAAGATTGGTGAATGAATTGAGAATGATATCAGGACATTTCTCAAACTCTGATAAGTTGGAATAACCACTGATAATTAGAGTGTGGTGTCTTCTTATTATGTATCAGTACTAGGTAAATACTGATTATAGTGTTAAACTCTAATGCCATGAAAGCATATAATTAATTTCTATTAATCCCAGCCAGTAGCTGCATGTTAAACTCTGATTATCTGTAAGCTCTGATATTGGTCAAACTTATTTGACTGATAAATCATGATAATGGTTGATTAAATACTGATATTGGTCAAGCTCTGATTATGCATATGATTTACCCATGATATAAAATTAGGTTGCATATATGTGATTATAATAATAAACTTAGCTCATTTAATTTTAAAAAGCAAGAAATTTTCTATCTTCAAAGCTATAATTTAGGTGCATATGTTACCAAGAAAGTGTTCTTATCTTCTTACTTATTATCCACACATAACATGCGTTACAAATAAGATAGAAATAGATAATCAAATAGAGTCATAATAGGCATATAATTACATATCACAATATTTCTAGTAATAACAAGTATGTACCCATTTTACCCCAATTTCCTTGTGACCATCAGGTAAGTCAGTTAGCACCCATATATTATTCTTCTCAATGGAATTTATTTCACTATCCATTGCATCTCTCCACTTCTTTTCTTTCACAGAATGAACAACCAAGGTTGGCTCTTCACTTGACAGCATTAACATTTCCTCATCTAACTCGATCTCCTCTGTTTCATTGTAAATGTCTCCAAACAGTCTGAAATGTCGTGGCTCACAGCTGGCAGTTGATGCAGCTGAACCGGAACTCTATGCACCATCTTCAGATTCAGCTGAATGTGTCTGTTCTCCTGAGGTACATGACTGAACAGGTGTATTCGGTTGAGACTCATCGCCACTAGAGATGCTTGACCTGACTGTAGTATTTGTTTGAGACCCATTACCACTTTCTGCACCATCGACCTCAGCTGATTCTGAATTCACCAAAACTAGCGATCCTGGAAACTTCACCTCATTTTTTACAGTACTTTGATTTTCCAATGGCCAGCACTTATCCTCTTGGTATGTCACATCTCGACTAACATGAACATGACCAATAATGGGGTTGTATAATCGACTAGCCTTGGCCATGGTTCTTTTCCCAGATGAACCACAATTTTGCTTCTATCGTCAAGTTTTTTAACTTGCACCTGTGGAACTTTAATATATGCAAGACAACCAAAAGAATTTCATGTGATCAAGATTTGGTTTCATACCTTTCCAAGCCTCTTAAGGTGTTGTTTCACATAAAATTTTTGTTGGCAAGCGGTTGAGTAGATAAACCGAATGTCGAACTGTTTCTCCCCACATATAAGCTCGTAATTTCTTTCCTCTTAATAGATTTCTTGTCATTGCTGCTACTGTTCGATTCCGCCTCTCAACCACCCCATTTTGTTGTGGGTTGCAAGGCGCTATATACTGTCTATTTATGCCAGCAAGTTCATAATAGTTTGTAAAATCATTTTAACAAAATTCTCCACCATGGTCCGTCCTGAAAATTTTGATCTCACAGCCACTTTCTTTTTCAATTGTGCTCCGAAATTTTTTAAACACTTCGAACGCTTCACTCTTTTCTTTTAGCATATACATCCATATTTTTTGAGAGTAATCATCTACTAACAAGAAAAAATAATTATTACCTGCCGGCGTTGGGGGAGTAATTGGCCCGTATAAATCTTTATGTATCAATTCCAATCTCTCCTTTGCATGAAACAAACTCGGATGCCCGTAATTCTTTCTCATTTGTTTTAACATCAAACATCCTTCAAATATTTTTTTTGGTATCATTAGTTCTGGCAAGCCTCGAGCTAATCCATCCTTGGACATTTGTGTCAATGCTTGAAAATTCACGTGTCCCATCCTCTCATGCCACAACCACGTAGTCTGTTTAGCTCTCAACATTAGACACATTGGAGCACTCTCCTCGAGGCTGATCTTGTATAGTCTGTTTGCAGATCTTGTAACCCTCATGAGCAGCCTTCCCCTTTCATCATGAATCCGCAGTAGGTCACTATCAAGTACCACGTTGTTCCCGTCTTCTGTCATTTGTCCCAAGCTGATAATATTATTTCTCAGCATTTGTAAGAAATAAACCTCCCTCAGCTTCTCTATTTTTACATTTAAACGCCACTGTTCCCTTTCCTTTTATATTAACAGTGGAGCCATCTCGAAACCTCACCAAGCCATTCACACTTTCGTCAATATCCTTAAACTTTTCCCTTTGGCCAGTCATATGATTGCTGGCCCTATTGTCAAGAAACCAAACCTGTGATTCTCTTCCCTCATCAATTCTCTTCAAGTCTGGAATCATTTGTTCTTGGTTCAACATGATAACACCCATTTCCTCATTCCTGAATTCAGTAAACGGCAAAGTTGGCTCGTCTTCCTCTGTTTTCGACAAGTTTACCTCCTTATGAGTTTCCCTCATGTCTCGTCAAGGCTTACGACATTCATATACAAAATGACCATAATTCTGACAATTAAAACATCTCAATATGCTCCTGTCGCGACTTGTCCTTATCCCTTCTCGTCCTCGAGGTTCAACACTCACTTTGGTTCCATCCCTGCTAGTACGTTTCACCCATTCCTCTCAAGTCATCAGCAACCGGTTCTCATTGTTTTCTTTCTTTTTCCAGTCCTCCGCTGTCAGCAGGAGCTGCCCATGACTGGGTTCTGTAGTTCCACGAAGCCTCTCCTCGTGAGCTTTGAGAGAACCCACTACCTCTTTAATTGACATCTCCGCCAAGTTTCCAAATTACTCAATGTCAGATGCAATATGTAAATATTTGGTGGGAACAGCCCTCAGTAATTTATTTACCACGTAAGCTCATCCAGTTTTCACCTAGTGCTCTAATGTTTGACAGCAGGTTGTTAAATTTCATGTAGAAATCATCTAGTTGCTCTGTTTCCTTCATCCTCGAGGCCTCGAATTCACCCTTCAATGTTTGTGCACGAGCTTGCTTAACTTTCTCTTCCCCTAAACTCATGATTTTTAGAGCTTTCCATGCCCTCTTTGTTATGCTCTTATCTACTATTGACAACAATTGCTCCTAAAAAATCCCTTAACATATCACAGCCAAAGCACGCTTGTCCGTTTTATCCTCTATAGTGGATTTCCCATCTTTAGTTTCCTTTGTTTCGATAGCTTCCCACACCCTTTGAGCTTGTATGAACACTTTCATTTTTTGTGCCTATGCAGCATAGTTTATTTTCGTCAACGTGGGATAGCTTAGCCCAAATGGACTTCTCTCCTTTGTTTTGCTCGACTCCATCTTGTCTCCAGGTCTTTAGCTCTAATATCAGGTGTAAGAAAAAGATTTGCAGGTGCGTGTAAAATAGAACTGAAAAGGAATAAGCTGAAATAAAAAACTGCTGACTTTTCTTATTATAACAAAATGAAATAATACATGAATATAAAGAGAATCAGTTATGCAGAATAGCTACAAAACCGCATACATTACTAACAGACCCCTAGTACTTCTCCACTACTTGTTTACTGAATCAACTCTCCTAAAAATACTCTGCAAACTCACGACTAACTCAAACTATCCGTTAATAACTATAAAACAGCTATTAACTTTATTTCAAATAAATATGTTTAGATAAAAATATCTAACATATTTTAGAATTATTTCCTCAACCAAAATATCATCACTATTCATACACCAACATAGACAAGAAATCCTCTCCCTTTTTATAAGTAAAAAGGGTACGGCCAACATGAAATTGTTGGACCCCAAACTTATGAAGAAATGGTAGTAAGGGTGTTAGTTAAAAATAAAACTTATGAAGAGATCCGAGTAAGGGCCTTGATATAGTTTCAGAGCTCAGGCTGGTAGTAGGAATCAGGTTTGACTCGTTTCGATTTCCATAGCTAATATAATCACAAATTATTGTGAATATGAAAGGCAAATTTATGCCGCGAAGATGGAAAGCTGTAAATGGGCTTTCAAGTAACTGAAATGTTAAAATATTAATATCAGATCTTGGTAAGGGATTTCATTTAACTCCTTAATATTAATTTTTGTATCACTTAAAATTTCATACTCTACGAACCTCATATGCTACGATGATATATTATTATTAAACATAATTGAAAAAAATTAATATTTTATCTAACGCTCAATAAATAAAGAAAATATTAATGTTTAAGGTTGTATCGAGCACAAGAATTTCCTAGAGAAGATTGTAGTATTTTAGTTCTAAAGTCTAGTTTCTTAGGTATGATTTCAGGCCGCTGAATACAGTTGTTTACTAGCGCACCATAATATTATTTGAAATCGGCTGTTAGTGATTTCTATTTTGATAAGGTGAATAATTTTTTGATTTAATATAATGTGTTATGCCATATTTTTGGAGTTTTAATTATCTCACAAATTTGCAAATATGATTCTAAAAATAATTAATAAACTTATAAATAATTATTTCTTCTCTGTGACGAGTAATAATATCCAATTAATTATAGAAAATATCCCTTCACAATATGTTCAAATAAGGATGGTATCCCACTGCAAATATTACTTAAAAAGATAATATCTACTAAATCCAAATACATCCTCAAAAATTGTAAGGAATAAAAACCGAATTCAACCTTCAAAGTATTTTACAACAAAATCCCTCCATTAATAATTGTAGCCTCCATCAACCATTATGGCTAGAAGGATGGGGATGATTCTTTTTTAATTATAGAGGATTGTGAAACCATGCACAATACTTGAGGGGTAATATTGACTCTTAAGTAGGCTTAATGGAGGAGTAGAACGCGTAGGCTCACTCTCAAAGTTTTTTGAAAATTGCGAAATTTCATTAGATAGAAGCAACATCATACATAAGACTCTCCAACACATCATGTGGAGGAGAAAGATAATCTTGAAAGCAATAAACCGCACATTGTAGCCTTGCTAGAAGATGGGCAACTCTATTGGTTTACTTTCTAGTAAAAGACACTGAATAATCTGGATTTTATCTAAAAATGCTACGACACTCGTGGATTATGTGGCCAACCTCCAGGTAATTTGCAGACCCATTGTTTACTGCCTGACTTAAAGCCACGAATCAGTCTCGACAACCACCTTAGGAATGCACATCTGAGTAGCCCGGCTCACTCTCAAAGTTAATTAATTCTTCTACTTGTAAAAGAACCCCGACTTAAACCTTATATTTAATCGGAGAAAAATAGAAGAAGTGGAGCAATTCGATCAATGCTTTTAGACAAGGACGAGATCCTAAAAGAAATAAGTGAATATTGTCACAAGTGTAGCCTAACATCATTGATGAAGCAAGTTACTTATAAAAGAAGACAAAGAGGTGGATGTTTGCCAAGATAACATGGTAAGGCTTGTGGCAATTAAGAAAAATTATAAATAAAAAAATTCAGATTTATTTGAAGGAAAAAATCAAGGTAAGTTTTATTTATTTTGCCATATATATATGTTATTCCATGCATATTATATTTTATTTATCTAAAAGTTGTGCTATATAAAATTTTAAAACTTAACATATTTAATGCCAACAAGTAATGCCACTCATAACATAGATATTGCTAAATCATATATATATTTTTTTAAAAAATATTTTCAAACTTGTAAGCTGGATTTCTCAGGAAGAATAGTGCCACCATGCTTTGGAGGCTTTGGTATCATTATTTCTTGAATTTCTTACGACGATCCTTCCATGTAAATCACTTGAAGAGTGGTTTCACAAAGATTTACTTGACAATGAAAGCAGCAAAATTTCGAAAAAATCTCATATTCTAGCACACTTAAAAAAACTAATTTTAAGCATTTTGTACAGTCACCTAGATGCTTTATCTTTTTACTAATCTTTTACTCATAGTTGTTAAAGTAACTAAGAAAATTAAAAGGTGAAAAAGTGGGTTGGTTGTTATGCTATATTTTAATAGACCTTGAAGTCAGTAAGGTTCCCAACACAAATATAATTTTATAACATAAAAAATTACTAATTTGGCAGGAATCAAAACTCAACCATTAACATAATTGTATTATCTTCCTCGTGTAAATGTAAATTTGTATGCACATCCATCTTAAAAAATTGACTCTAACAGATTCAAGTCTCAAGCCCAACTTCAAATATTTAAAAACAGATATCCTCCTAATTCCACAATTTCTTTATTCAACCAACCTTAAAATTTGTAATTAACATTTTACTCCATTAACACAATGAATGTTAAGTTATTTCCTTAATTTTATATAATTTTCTAAATATTACGAACTTAAGAAGTTTTTCCCTATATCAATCTCAACTGATTATAAGCCAAATTTTGGAGCGTTTTTAAGTTAAACCCATTTAAATTTAAAATAATTGATAACTTAAAGTTAAAAAATACCCATCTTGTAATACATCATAAAAATAATTAAAGTAAAAAAATTTGTTTGAATTCATGTTAAAAGTGTGTATGATGCACCTTTTAAAAATAACTTTCTTTATTTTCATAATTTCATTAAACCTTCAGATTTTTGTTCAAATGAAATGCTTATAAAACTCTTTTTTATACACTTCTAATGACCTACAAGTTAGCTACAATACAAAATTATTCAATAAAGAATAATTTAATATTTAAATTATATTTTTTATTTTAAGCAAATTCAATAAATATATATTTTATATACATACCAAGCAGAAAGTAATATTCATATTAGTAAAATTAAAATATAATCATTTTCTTTTCAATGATGAACTAATATGTATTTTATAAGATCATTTATTAAATTATAATTTAAGCTAGTTTACCAAAAATAGAATATTCATTTGAAGGATAAAATAATTCGTGCTCCAACACCTGTTTTTTTATTACAACTATGATATGAAGAAATTAATTATACATTATATAATGATTAAAGCCCAATTACCCTTACCCACCCAAGGCCCACTTGACATACAGGTAAATCATGGATAATGATTGACAAAAGCAAATAGCACCAATGGTCCAGGCACAAACATAGGTACCCGTAATTAAAGCCCAATTAGGGTTACCGAAGGCAAGGCCCAGAGACAGATAACCCTAATCTTGAATATAAAAAGTTTTAAGCACTCTGCCACTCTCTAATCCTTATGTGTTTTTTTGTTAACCCTCATTGTTACACCATATTTCAATTAATCAGGAAATGTTCAAGCCGACCTCATAGGGGAAGGGCAACAATTGTATGGATTTGATATGAAGGAGATATCAACGAATTGTATGAATTTGATATGATAAAGATATCAAGGATATAAGAAGGTACGACGTCTTCTATACGCTCTTTTTGTTTCCTTTTGATATGTAATCTTTCCATAGCATAGCATTGTGGCCATATTTGAATCATATGATAAAACTTTCATTTTCTTAATCTAATTGTATAATTAAGGATTAAGGATTTTCAGAAAACTAATATAAGTAGGGTTTTGTGAGAGTGAATTAGTTAATTGAAAGTTTATATTGTGAACTTGATAATTTATAGTATTTTTGTATAATTAGTTTTTGCAAGAGATTCTTTCATTCTCCAGACTTTTTATAAAATAACAAATATAGCATATGTGTGTGTGCTTTATATGGTTATGTTATCATTGATATGAATCCCGAGCCATATGAATCCTACTATAAAACTTTGTCAATTGTAGAGCCTTATAAAGTAGGTGAGAAATAGTAAAAAAAAACACAGTGAAAGTTATGAGTTGCGAATCTCTGATGAATTGGACATGTATTAAAAATTAGACTATATATTATTTCTACACACTCAATGCAACTAGTTTTAAGAGTTACTGATAGTTTTGAAAAAATATGAAGGAGGTTTAAAAATGGTGTAATTGACAAAAGGGTATTATCGGAAGAAACTAACACGAGTTACTGAAATGGAACTAATAACAGAAGTGCTGACCAACATGCTACTAGTAGAAGTTTGACACTTTGCAACACAAGTGATAAGTGCATCCAATGTGAGCAACTCCCCTCCTTAAAAATATGAGGTTGCAATGTTTTATGTGATAAGTGAACAACTTAAGTATGTTCCGTATTATAGAACTTTTTAGAGTCGGACCATGTTAGTATTTATATCAATGTATGTGAGGGTTAAGAGTAATAATGAGTTCTTTACTTTAACTTCATAATCTCTCATCCCCTAAATGACAAGTTTGGAATTTGGTGTGAGAACACATATCCGCAAGCTATCTTAACGAGTCGTGACTTATATGTATGTATGACTGAATACAGAAAAAGATGGCATTGAAAGATAATGAACACAAGAGTACATTGAACTGTGTGTACTTTCTATACTACTACTTTGGCTGCATTTTCTGTTGTATTTTGTTATACAAGGTAGAGTAAGTCTCTTTATATAAATAAACACAGCTTCTCTTTAAAGTTTACTTCAGTCACTTGGTGGCTATTCTTGCTACAGTAATTATGATGTCACCATTGTGACGTGATCTTACTTTTGTCATATCCTAGCTAATATTTAACAAATAATGATATATGAATTTTTAATTTTAGAAATTTGAATGAAGATAGAGGTGCAGTTGCATATTGTTTCTTTGTTTTGTTTTAGATCGATAAAATTAGTTAATGATATATTTCTTTATAGAGAATAATTTTTTTATATGGTGCAATGTTTGCACTGACAAATTCTCCATGATGGACTTATTGGTAGAATTGATGGCTGATATTATGTCAAGAACTCCTGTAGAGACAATAATGTCATGCAAAAGCGTGTGCAAAAGATGGTGTAATATAGTCTAAGAATCTTATTTTTCTGGCCTGTATCTCTCTAGATCATCTGAAATGCTTTTACTTCATCAAGGAGACGCCGAGGATGAAGATGATGACAAAGATAGTGACCTTGTAATGGTTGAACTAGATGATCAACATCACCAACATGATATTCATCATGAGCCTCTGATGAGATTTTCTCCATGACTTGCCTTGGGAGATTATGTGGGGTTAAGTGGTTCAGTTAATGTGTTAATATGCTTCGTAGATAGTTATAATGATTCAGCATATGTATACAATCCAATTACCAAAGAGTACATACGCCTTCAAGATTCCGAGTACACTAGAGAATCATATTCAAAGGGATATTATGGTTTTGGATTTGTTGAATCAAACCTACAATACAAGATTGTATGTTTTTATAAGGGTATATTTCCTTCAACTGAATATGCCCTAGGGAGCGAGATTTATCCGCTTGCAACTGGCATGCGGAGTGATCTTGGACATGTCGCCTTCCATCTGAATGAACATTGAATGAACATTATTGTGGTCACTATGTCAGTGGCAACTTCCAATATTGGTTAGCTGATGAACTAACATGTACTTTCAGTTTGGATAGAGAATTATTCCGTCCGATGGAAGCTCCTCCATGGGCTACTGGGAATACAGATCGTTTTAGGATCTTGGGAGTCAGTAATCATTTTAGGAACTTGGAAATCCTTAAAGGTTGCTCATGTATATGTGATATAACACTATACTCTGAACTTTCCATTTGGGTGAAGAAAGATTATGGTATGGAAGATAGTTGGAGTAAAAAAGTCATCATCAGTCCTAATCCTCCGTTACATGATGGTATATATACCGACATGGCTTGGCTTCTTAAAGTTCTCAAAGATGGGATCATCTTAATGTATTACGACTAACTTCAATAAATTATGGAATATAGTTGCAATGTTTTATGTTGAGGATGATAAGTGAACAATTGAAGTTGGTCACAATATATTAATTTGTTCCCATCTTTGAGAACTTTAAGAACCCGAACCAAGTTGGTATTTATACCATCATGTAACGGAGGATTAGGAGTGATGATGAGTTTTTTACTCCAACTATCTTCGAAACCATAATCTCTCTTCACCCAAATGGAAAGTTCAGAGTAAAGTGTTATATAACATATACACAATCAACCTTTAAGGACTCTCAAGTTCCTAAATGATTACGGACTCCCAAGATGTTAAAATGATCTTTATTCCCAGTAGGCCATGGAGGAGCTTCCATCGGACAAACTAATTCTCTATCTAAATCAAAAGTACATATTAGTTTATCAGCTAACCAATTAAGGCTGCCACTAACATAGTGAACCGTATCATGTTCTTTCAGATGGAAGGGGACTTGTCATAAATCTCTCCACATGCCAGTTACAAGTATATAAACCTTGCTCCCTAGGTCATATTCAGTTGAAGGAAATCTACCCTTATAAAAATGTACAATCTTGTACTGTTGGTTCGATTCAACAACTCCAAAGCCACAATATCCCTTGATATGATACTCTGGTGTACTCGGAATCTTGAAGGCTTATGTACTCTTGTGTAATTGGATTGCATACATATGTTGAATCATCATAACTATCTTCTAAGCATATTAACCCATTAAGTGAACCACTTGACCCCACATAGTCTCCCAAGGCAAGTCCTGAGGAAAATTTCATCAGAGGCTTGTAATGAATATCATGTAGGTCAAGTTGATCATCTAGTTGAACCACTGCAAGGTCACCATCACTCTCATTATCTTCATCCTCGACATTTCCTTTATGAAGTAAAAGCATTTAAGATGATCTAGAGAGATGCAGACAGAAAAATAAGGTTCTGAGACTATATTATGCCATCTTTTGCACACGCTTTTGCATGACACTATTGTCCTTACAGGAGTTCTTGATATAATTTCAACCATCATTCTGCGGGTAAGTCCATAGTAGAGAATTTGTCACTCCACACCTTGCATCAAATAAAATAATTCTTTTTGTTGAAGAAATATATCATTGACTAATTTTATAGATCTCAACAAAACAAAGATTCATTATGCAAATGCAAATCTATATTCATTCAAATTTCCAAAATTAAAAATTCATATATCATGTTTTGTTAAATATTAGCTAGGATATGACATAAGTAAGATTATGTCATAATTGTGACATCATAATTACTAAAGCAAGAGTAGCTACTATATGGACTATTTGGTTTGCACATGAATCAGTCTTATTTTCATGAGAATTCTCTAGTCTAGGTCAAGTTATTTTCCTCGTTAGAGTCGAGCTATGGAATGGGGGCTTGGCAAATGGAATTCTAAGTTCGCATAAAATTAAATGGTGGGCTAATAATCCAGTTGGGGTTGTCACTGCTAGTGATAAAGATTTTTGGTGGAAACTGATCTCTCAGGGGATCATGATATTGTAGCTTTTATTGATGGGAGCTTGAGTAGTAATGCAAAAGGTTCAATTGCAGCAGGAATTAGAGGTATTGTTTATGATAAATCATGGGGGAATTTGTTACATTTTGTTGGACCATCTACAGCTTCAAGTCCTTTTGAAGTGGAGTGCTTTGCTTTGAAAACCTTGTTAAGGATCTTAAAGGATAGTAGTTGGAAACATAGTCATATTTTGGTTCTTTCACACAACAAACAGTTGGTTAATCAATTGGATGTCACTGATATGCAATATAAGTTATGGAATTGCAAGGTGTTAGCTATTCAAGTGAAGTACATTGTGAGAGAAAGGAATGGAGTGGTTGATGGAAATGCAAGAAGAGGTGATCGTCTTAGTAATTTGGAGATAAGTAATTAAAGCTTAATTTTTCTTTTCCATTTAAGTAAATTCAAATTAGTAGTAAATATAGAATAGTGATTTATGTTGGTGGGGAATCTTTTAAGTGATTTTTGGTTAGTAGAGTTTATAGGTTGTTTAGGAATAATTACTGAGTTATTTTAGAGTCATTATAGTTACTTGGGGATATAAAAAGCTATCAGTTTTGCTTGTGAAGTCTAAACCGGTTGCTTGGGAACATGTACTGAGTCTATAGGGCTTTTATGTCACTTCTAGGGGGTTTTTAAGCAGTCTTATATATATACCAGTCCTTTGTATGCGATTTGGTACCGATTTTCTTGATTCATTTTTTAGTAGAGAGGGTTAGTATAATTAGGGTTCTTGCTAGTCTTCAAAATGGAGGAGGAGAATGTTAATGTCAATGCAAGATGGCTGATGCCTGGTAAAGGGGTAGTTAATCGAAATGTCCATAGCTTCTTTTCTCATGAAGCATTGCCGAATGGTCGCCATTCTGGGATTGGCATATTGTTCAAAGATTGGGTTTGAGTGATTTTACACATGACTGCAGGAACCTTGGGTTTTTGGGGATCAAAGAGAGAATGAATTTCATGCTTTACGTGAGAGGTTATAGGAAGCTTATACAAGGGTTTCAAGAAAATCATTTTGGAACACATATCATGTTTGATGCATATTGGGAGTTGTTCAACTCTATGTTCTTGGTGGTTGTCCTCAGTACGCGCATGCTCCTGTGGCAGTTGAATCAGCGTAAGGCAGACAGTAACTACAAGTGTAAGTTAAGCCTGGTGGTTTAGGAAGCCTAATGCTTTGGCTTCTTATCTGGCTGAATATGGGGCTCACCACTGGGAGCAAATGGTTATTGTTGAGGAAGATTTTGGAAGAGTAGAAGAATTGTGGTATCATGATATGGGTTTGGGAAGTATTGAACCTAGATTCAAAGCTGTGAGGCAAGGGGAAGTTGAACCAGCTATCATGGCTGATGAGGTTTTTGATCCTCATGAAAATGATCTTCAGGAGGGTGGGGAGAATAATAAGTTTCAAGGTATGGACTTGCATGGCTTGGGTGCTGAGGCTGGTGTTGTTGTAGAAGGTAATGAAGAGGAACTGAACATTGCATATTTAGAGGTGGTTATTGGTCTCCCTGCTGCGGCTTCTGGTGCTGGAGGGCTTGGGGAGTGCAGGCTGAAGACATGACAATGGAGCAGTGAAGAAGATGGGCCAGGAAGATGAAGTTGTGGAGCTTCTAGGAATTGTTTGGGCCTCCAAGCAATTGTTGATTTAGTTTTATTATTTAGTTATGTTTTGTTTGGGTTAAGTATTTATTTTGGGTCAATCTAGTAGTGATGGTTTGCTTGTTAGCCTATCTTCCAGTTGGGTTTATGTAAGGTTTGGACCTATTTGGTCTTTGCCCTTTAATCTATTTCATTGTGCTGTTCAAAAAACAAATGACCCCATAAATTTGCTCAACTAGTTTTCTTATATACATTAAAGTTCGATATTTTTTACATTTATATATGTTTAAAATTTTGAGCATTATATCACATATATCTTTCGATCTAATATTTGTGTACGTTTAGGATGACAACTATGTTTTTATAATAGTTCCTTGTACCATTCATATAAAAATAATTTGTGCTTTTCAAACTGAAGTCTTAGTACACTAACCTATATTTTTCTTAAAAATAGTCTTTGTATTTAATATATTCACTCAAAATAATAAATTTTTAAAATTGTATTAAAATTATGTTCATTTTAAAATATATTAAGATAGATGTAATCTATGTATATAGTTATACATTCTTTTAAATGATGAAATAATAATAAATATATGTTATAATGAGTTAGACTAATTAATACATTCATATTAGTTGTAGTTAATACGTGTATATTAAATGAAAAGTTATACACATATATAATTATGAGGGGTATTTTCGTAATTTTACAAGGAATAAAATGTCTCACTGACCCCCTAGTTGCTCTATCATATAATAGATACATAGATTTGTATTAAATTCACAAGAGATGCTGTTTTACATTTGGTTAGTTCCCAAAACATATAATTAAAAATTACTCCCTATCTTCCAAAATACAAGTCCATTTGACTTTTTACAAGTATTTTAAGGTGAAAAAAGGATAACTCCACAAATTATTTTTAATTTTTTTTAAATAAAAATATACATATTAAATTTTATTTCAAAAAAAGAAATTTTAGAAAAAATAATGCGGAGCTATGACTTTTACACCTTAAAGTATGCGTTAAAAGTCAAAGGGACTAGTATTTTGGGATGGAGGGAGTATGATTTAAATAGTTTCTCAATTTTTCCGTGCATCCAATAATTTTAAAGCATATGAGTGTAGAGATGCACAAAAATCCCATCGTGTCAGGCTTTATCCGGGCTTTAAAAAACACGGTTTATTTGAAAACGGATCGGGCCGTGCTTTTTTAAAAATCAGGCCATGATTCCTATAAAATATAAGGCCCCTTTTAGGCCCGCGGGGGGCCTGATCGGGCCGAACCGGTTTTATTTGGGCTTTTTATTTATATAATAAATATTATTTTTATATTTTATAACTCAAACTATGAGTGGTTTAAATACCGGAGAAAACATATTTTGATTTATCAGAGAGAGTAGTTTAGACCCCGAAATAAATAATAATTTTTTAAATAATATCTATATTTTAATAATATAATTATGTACAACAATCTGTATTGTCCGAAATCTTGTATGGTTAGCTAGTTATTAGTGTCAAACACAAGCTTGATAGTTGTTATTTCTTTGTATGCATTCTTGATCCACTAGACTGCTTAATACATACATTCTAAAATTATAAATTTAAAGACGACATCATTTGCAATTTATAATAATAAATTCGCTTACAATTACAACTAATTTAGTAATTAACTTTAATACCTTTTAATTTGATGAAAAAAACAGAAAATTTTAACGAAATAAATCAGCAAATAATCATATACCTTTACTGCTTCTAATATTATAATATCATTTATTTAAAAATTATAAAAAGTATTGTATATTTTCAAATTTTCTAGAAGTATTTTGATTTTTTAATCGGGCTTTTCAAAATGCCCGGGCTTTTATCAAGGCCGACCATATTTTATCCGGCCTTTTATTCGGATTTTTCGACTTTCAAGCCGGGCCGAATTTTCGAGAAAAATGGGGTCCATTTAAGGCCCACGACCCGGTCTAAACCGGGCCGGGCTTTTTTCCGGATTGAAGTTTTTGGGCTTTTTTCCGGATCGGATCGGATAGTGTATTGGATTTCGAATTTTTTGAAATCTCTCTATAAGTGAGTCATATGTGTTAATTGTTTTAATTTCAGCGCACTTTCAAGTCACAAGTAATATTTTTGCAATGTAGGAATCACATAAGCAAACCATTTGTAGTTCAATAGACTAGATAAGAAATGCGGATTAACCCTCCCTTGCAGCTTTCAAATTATTTTTTTATCAACCATGAAATGTATTTGTATCAAAGTTTATTATTGGTATTTAATATCAGGATTTACTAAAGATGACGTCATCAGTATCTGTCTATCAGTAGTTGATGATCATCATTTGATGATCAATATTTGATGATCTACTTAGTTATATTAGTACATATCAAAGAAGGAAAGAGATTGCAGAATTCAAGGCGGGGAAGGACTTTACTTACAAAAGCAATCATAGATGGATATGTATTAGGTTTCCTTATTGTAATAGAATATGATTCCTTATTGATTGTGTAACTGTGCACTATATAAGCACAAATTAGGTTTACACTATTGGTGTTACGAATCGTTATATCTTTAGATAACCTAGAAGCTCTCAAGGATAATTGTTCATCCTTTGAGAGAGTACTTTTGTAACAATTTTTATCTGATTAATATAAAAACTGTCGTTTCTATTAAGTTTTATTGAATTGTTTGTATAAACTGTATTCACTCCCCTCTACACTTGTATTACGAACCTAATAATTGGTATCAGAGCTTATTGTTGATATACAAATAGTTTAAGATCTGAAAATCAATCTTTAATGGAAGACAAAGAACCACAACAGAATCCACCATCACCCCCAACCACACCACAGACTATAATATGAGCAGGTATGAGGCTATCAAGGTTTCAATTCTAAAGATACATGAGAATCCAATCTCGAAGGTTAAGATGGCCATGTGTTTTGAATCTCTACATCCTGAATCTCTAAGTAGAATTTATGATGGTCTTTATAGGCCAATGAAGTTGGCAATAGCAGTTATTAGTGAAGAAGAAAAGATGGTTGATAAACCAAAGGACTATACTGCAGAGGATCTATCATCAATCATGAAAGATGCAAAAGTAGGACATATCTTGCATAGCAGTATTAATAGTGTTATGTCCAATAGGGTTATTGGATGTGAAACAGCAAAGGAAATTTGGGATGATTTAGAAGTAAAGTGTCAAGGTAATACTGCTATCAAAAAAAACATGAGGACAATACTTACTCAGGAATATGAGCACTTTGAATCAAGATACAATGAGTCCTTAATTGAGATCTATGAAAGATTTCAAAAGCTGTTGAATGACTTATCTCTTGTCAATAAGGAATATGACTGAGAGGACTCAAATTTGAAGTTTTTACTTGCACTCCAAGAAAAGTGGGACTTTAAGGTCACATCAATAAGGTATAATTATGAACTTGATGAAGTATCTCTAGATGAGATCTATGGCATGTTGAAGACTCATGAACTGGAGATGGAGCAAAGGATCAAGAGAAAAGGATCAAAGTCTAGACCAATTGTACTTAAAGGTGAAGAGAAGCTAAAGGCGAAATCTAGGAGAAAAGGTCACTCCAAAGGAAAGGCTATGATTGCAAAGTCTGATACTGAGTCATCAAACTCTGATGATGATTCAAACACTGATAGTGAATCAGATACTGATAGTGATCATAAAAACAATGAAGATTGAATAAATGGCTGCTCTATTGGTTAAAAGCTTGAAGAAGAAGGTCTACAAGAACTCCAAAAAATGGAAAAGGTTTTCCAAAAAGGGTTCCGGTTCCTCAAACTTTGATAAGAGAAATGACAAAAGAAATACTGATTGGAAGGAATCAAAGACTAGAAAATATGACAAGTCAAAGGAAAGGTGCTATTATTGTGATGGAAGTGGACACTTTGCAGCTGACTGTAGAAACTAAAAACTGAGAAGAAACAAGCCTTGATCACAAAGAAGAAAAACTGAGATGATTCATCAGATTCAGATGATGGTGTGAACTATGCTTTCATGGAAAATACTGAAACTAGGCTGACACTACTGAATTAAAGGTACCTCAAACCACACTTGCTTTTGAGACTGATAATATCTATGAATTAAGATTATTTCTTAAATCTCTGCATGTTAGTTATAGGGATCAAATATTTAGAGAATAATAGAAATCAAGAGTGAAAACTCTGAGTTAAAGAAAATCAATGATTTTTTCTATCTCAACCTGAACCAAAGAAAGTGGAAGAAGCCTTCAGATGTTGACTGGGTTACAGTAATGTAAATGAGCTTAATGAATTTGAAAGACAACAAAGTCTGGGACTCTTGTGCCAAGATCCAAAGAACAGATCAGTTATTGGTACAAAATGGGTGTCAGGAACAAAACTGATAGTGAGGGCATCATTACAAGAATAAAGCAAGACTGGTTGAAAAGAGCTATTCCACAACAAGAAGGCATTTATTATGATGAGACTTTGGCTCCAGTTGCAAGGCTTGAGGCAATCAAAATTTTTGTAGGCTATGCCTGCTCACATGAAGTTTAAAGTGTTCCAATGGATGTAAATAGTGCATTTTTGAATGGCGAACTTAAGATGAAGTTTATGTTGAACAACCTCCAGGGTTCATTGATCCAAATATCCTGATCATGTCTACAAAATAGATACAGCACTCTATGGACTAAAACAAGCTCCAAGGGCCTAATATGAAACACTTGCTCTATTCTATTAGAAAGTGGTTTCACACGAGGTATAGTTGACCAAACGTTATTTTATAATACCATGGTAATGACTTATTATTAGTACATATATATGTTAATGATATCATTTTTTGATTCTACTAATGATTAAACTCTGTGAGAGGTTTACAAAGCTAATGCAGTCAAGATATCAAATGAGTAGGATGGGAGAATTGAGTTATTTTCTGGGTTTTACAAGTAAAATAGACTGATGAAGAGATCTTTATAAATCAATCTAAATTACACCAGGAATTTGCTCAAAAGATTTGGAATTGCAAGACAACTCAACTACAACAACCTCCAATGTCCACTGCAACCAAGTTAGATTTAAATAATGGTTCATCAGTAGAAATAACTAACTACAGAGGTATGATTGACTCACTCCTATATTTGACTGCTAGTAGACCCGATATCATGTATGCTACCTGTCTCTGTGCAAGGTTCTAAGCTAATCCAAGGGAACCACATCTATTAGCTGTGAAAAAGAATTTTTAAATATCTCAAAGGCACAATAATCTTGGTTTATTGTATCCTAGAGATTCAGACTTTAAGCTAATGAATACTCCAATGCTGATTTTGCAGGATATAAAATAGACATGAAAAGCACTTCTGGAACTGCCAATTTCTCGGTGGCAGGTTGGTTTTTTGTTTAGTAAGAAACAGTCAATTTCTACATCAACTACAGAAGCTGAATATATTGTTGCAGGAAGTTGTTGTGCTCAAATTTTATGGATGAAGAATCAGGTTACTGGATTATGGGTTAGAGTATTCTGCAATTCCTTTATATATGATAAAATCAAAGTGCTATTGCAATGACAGTATAAATCCAGTACAACATTCAATGACAACACATTAATATTATGTACCATTTATAAGAGGAGCAATGTAATGGAAGGGTACTGTGGAATTGATCTTATTCCACCAGATCAGCAATTAGCTGATATATTCACCAAGCCTCTCTTGAAGCTACCTTTACAAGATTGGTGAATGAATTGAGAATGATATCAGGACATTTCTCAAACTCTGATAAGTTGGAATAACCACTGATAATTAGAGTGGGGTGTCTTCTTATTATGTATCAGTACTAGGTAATACTGATTATAGTGTTAAACTCTAATGCCATGAAAGCATATAATTAATTTCTATTAATACCAGCCAGTAGCTGCTATGTAAACTCTGATTATCTGTAAGCTCTGATATTGGATCAAACTTATTTTGACTTGATACAATCATGATAATGGTTGTTGAATTAAATACTGATATTGGTCAAGCTCTGATTATGCATATGAATTACCCATGATCTAAAATTAGGTTGCATATATGTGATTATACTAATAAACTTAGCTCATTTAATTTTAAAAGCCAAGCAAATTTTCTATTCTTCCAAGCTATAATTTAGGTGCATATGTTACCAAGAAAGTGTTCTTATCTTCTTACTTCTTATCCAACATTAACATGCGTTCCCAAATAAGATCGAAATAGATAATCAAATAGAGTCATAATAGGCATATAATTACATATCACAATATTTCTAGTAATAACAAGTATGTACCATTTTACCCCAATTTCCTTGTGACCATCAGGTAAGTCAGTTAGCACCCATATATTATTTCTTCAATGGAATTTATTCACTAATCCATTGCATCTCTCCACTTTTTCTTTCACAGAATGAACAACCAAGGTGGCTCTTCACTTGACAGCATAACATTTCCTCATCTAACTCGATCTCCTCTGTTTCATTGTAAATGTCTCCAAACAGTCGAAATTCGTGGCTCACAGGCTGGCAGTTGATGCAGCTGAACCGGAACTCTATGCACCATCTTCAGATTCAGCTGAATTGTGTCTGTTCTCCTGAGGTACATTGACTGAACAGGTGTATTCGGTTGAGGACTCATCGCCACTAGAGATGCTTGACCCTGACTGTAGTATTTGTTTGAGACCCATTACCACTTTCTGCACATCGACCTCAGCTGATTCTGAATTCACCAAAAAACCTAGCGATCCTGGAAACTTCACCTCATTTTTTACAGTACTTTGATTTTCCAATGGCCAGCACTTATCCTCTTGGTATGTCACATCTCGACTAACATGAACATGACCAATAATGGGGTTTGTATAATCGACTAGCCTTGGCCATGGTTCTTTCCCAGATGAACCACAATTTTGCTTCTATCGTCAAGTTTTTTAACTTGCACCTGTGGAACTTTAATATATGCAAGACAACCAAAAGAATTTCATGTGATCAAGATTTGGTTTCATACCTTTCCAAGCCTCTTAAGGTGTTGTTTCACATAAAATTTTTGTTGGCAAGCGGTTGAGTAGATAAACCGAATGTCGAACTGTTTCTCCCCACATATAAGCTCGTAATTTCTTTCCTCTTAATAGATTTCTTGTCATTGCTGCTACTGTTCGATTCCGCCTCTCAACCACCCCATTTTGTTGTGGGTTGCAAGGCGCTATATACTGTCTATTTATGCCAGCAAGTTCATAATAGTTTGTAAAATCATTTTAACAAAATTCTCCACCATGGTCCGTCCTGAAAATTTTGATCTCACAGCCACTTTCTTTTCAATTGTGCTCCGAAATTTTTTAAACACTTCGAACGCTTCACTCTTTTCTTTTAGCATATACATCCATATTTTTTGAGAGTAATCATCTACTAACAAGAAAAAATAATTATTACCTGCCGGCGTTGGGGGAGTAATTGGCCCGTATAAATCTTTATGTATCAATTCCAATCTCTCCTTTGCATGAAACAAACTCGGATGCCCGTAATTCTTTCTCATTTGTTTTTAACATCAAACATCCTTCAAATATTTTTTTTGGTATCATTAGTTCTGGCAAGCCTCGAGCTAATCCATCCTTGGACATTTGTGTCAATGCTTGAAAATTCACGTGTCCCATCCTCTCATGCCACAACCACGTAGTCTGTTTAGCTCTCAACATTAGACACATTGGAGCACTCTCCTCGAGGCTGATCTTGTATAGTCTGTTTGCAGATCTTGTAACCCTCATGAGCAGCCTTCCCCTTTCATCATGAATCCGCAGTAGGTCACTATCAAGTACCACGTTGTTCCCGTCTTCTGTCATTTGTCCCAAGCTGATAATATTATTTCTCAGCATTTGTAAGAAATAAACCTCCCTCAGCTTCTCTATTTTACATTTAAACGCCACTGTTCCCTTTCCTTTTATATTAACAGTGGAGCCATCTCGAAACCTCACCAAGCCATTCACACTTTCGTCAATATCCTTAAACTTTTCCCTTTGGCCAGTCATATGATTGCTGGCCCTATTGTCAAGAAACCAAACCTGTGATTCTCTTCCCTCATCAATTCTCTTCAAGTCTGGAATCATTTGTTCTTGGTTCAACATGATAACACCCATTTCCTCATTCCTGAATTCAGGTAAACGGCAAAGTTGGCTCGTCTTCCTCTGTTTTCGACAAGTTTACCTCCTTATGAGTTTCCCTCATGTCTCGTCAAGGCTTACGACATTCATATACAAAATGACCATAATTCTGACAATTAAAACATCTCAATATGCTCCTGTCGCGACTTGTCCTTATCCCTTCTCGTCCTCGAGGTTCAACACTCACTTTGGTTCCATCCCTGCTAGTACGTTTCACCCATTCCTCTCAAGTCATCAGCAACCGGTTCTCATTGTTTTCTTTCTTTTTCCAGTCCTCCGCTGTCAGCAGGAGCTGCCCATGACTGGGTTCTGTAGTTCCACGAAGCCTCTCCTCGTGAGCTTTGAGAGAACCCACTACCTCTTTAATTGACATCTCCGCCAAGTTTCCAAATTACTCAATGTCAGATGCAATATGTAAATATTTGGTGGGAACAGCCCTCAGTAATTTATTTACCACGTAAGCTCATCCAGTTTTCACCTAGTGCTCTAATGTTTGACAGCAGGTTGTTAAATTTCATGTAGAAATCATCTAGTGCTCTGTTTCCTTCATCCTCGAGGCCTCGAATTCACCCTTCAATGTTTGTGCACGAGCTTGCTTAACTTTCTCTTCCCCTAAACTCATGATTTTTAGAGCTTTCCATGCCCTCTTTGTTATGCTCTTATCTACTATTGACAACAATTGCTCCTAAAAAATCCCTTAACATATCACAGCCAAAGCACGCTTGTCCGTTTTATCCTCTATAGTGGATTTCCCATCTTTAGTTTCCTTTGTTTCGATAGCTTCCCACACCCTTTGAGCTTGTATGAACACTTTCATTTTTTGTGCCTATGCAGCATAGTTTATTTTCGTCAACGTGGGATAGCTTAGCCCAAATGGACTTCTCTCCTTGTTTTGCTCGACTCCATCTTGTCTCCAGGTCTTTAGCTCTAATATCAGGTGTAAGAAAAAGATTTGCAGGTGCGTGTAAAATAGAACTGAAAAGGAATAAGCTGAAATAAAAAACTGCTGACTTTTCTTATTATAACAAAATGAAATAATACATGAATATAAAGAGAATCAGTTATGCAGAATAGCTACAAAACCGCATACATTACTAACAGACCCCTAGTACTTCTCCACTACTTGTTTACTGAATCAACTCTCCTAAAAATACTCTGCAAACTCACGACTAACTCAAACTATCCGTTAATAACTATAAAACAGCTATTAACTTTATTTCAAATAAATATGTTTAGATAAAAATATCTAACATATTTTAGAATTATTTCCTCAACCAAAATATCATCACTATTCATACACCAACATAGACAAGAAATCCTCTCCCTTTTTATAAGTAAAAAGGGTACGGCCAACATGAAATTGTTGGACCCCAAACTTATGAAGAAATGGTAGTAAGGGTGTTAGTTAAAAATAAAACTTATGAAGAGATCCGAGTAAGGGCCTTGATATAGTTTCAGAGCTCAGGCTGGTAGTAGGAATCAGGTTTGACTCGTTTCGATTTCCATAGCTAATATAATCACAAATTATTGTGAATATGAAAGGCAAATTTATGCCGCGAAGATGGAAAGCTGTAAATGGGCTTTCAAGTAACTGAAATGTTAAAATATTAATATCAGATCTTGGTAAGGGATTTCATTTAACTCCTTAATATTAATTTTTGTATCACTTAAAATTTCATACTCTACGAACCTCATATGCTACGATGATATATTATTATTAAACATAATTGAAAAAAATTAATATTTTATCTAACGCTCAATAAATAAAGAAAATATTAATGTTTAAGGTTGTATCGAGCACAAGAATTTCCTAGAGAAGATTGTAGTATTTTAGTTCTAAAGTCTAGTTTCTTAGGTATGATTTCAGGCCGCTGAATACAGTTGTTTACTAGCGCACCATAATATTATTTGAAATCGGCTGTTAGTGATTTCTATTTTGATAAGGTGAATAATTTTTTGATTTAATATAATGTGTTATGCCATATTTTTGGAGTTTTAATTATCTCACAAATTTGCAAATATGATTCTAAAAATAATTAATAAACTTATAAATAATTATTTCTTCTCTGTGACGAGTAATAATATCCAATTAATTATAGAAAATATCCCTTCACAATATGTTCAAATAAGGATGGTATCCCACTGCAAATATTACTTAAAAGATAATATCTACTAAATCCAAATACATCCTCAAAAATTGTAAGGAATAAAAACCGAATTCAACCTTCAAAGTATTTTACAACAAAATCCCTCCATTAATAATTGTAGCCTCCATCAACCATTATGGCTAGAAGGATGGGGATGATTCTTTTTTAATTATAGAGGATTGTGAAACCATGCACAATACTTGAGGGGTAATATTGACTCTTAAGTAGGCTTAATGGAGGAGTAGAACGCGTAGGCTCACTCTCAAAGTTTTTTGAAAATTGCGAAATTTCATTAGATAGAAGCAACATCATACATAAGACTCTCCAACACATCATGTGGAGGAGAAAGATAATCTTGAAAGCAATAAACCGCACATTGTAGCCTTGCTAGAAGATGGGCAACTCTATTGGTTTACTTTCTAGTAAAAGACACTGAATAATCTGGATTTTATCTAAAAATGCTACGACACTCGTGGATTATGTGGCCAACCTCCAGGTAATTTGCAGACCCATTGTTTACTGCCTGACTTAAAGCCACGAATCAGTCTCGACAACCACCTTAGGAATGCACATCTGAGTAGCCCGGCTCACTCTCAAAGTTAATTAATTCTTCTACTTGTAAAAGAACCCCGACTTAAACCTTATATTTAATCGGAGAAAAATAGAAGAAGTGGAGCAATTCGATCAATGCTTTTAGACAAGGACGAGATCCTAAAAGAAATAAGTGAATATTGTCACAAGTGTAGCCTAACATCATTGATGAAGCAAGTTACTTATAAAAGAAGACAAAGAGGTGGATGTTTGCCAAGATAACATGGTAAGGCTTGTGGCAATTAAGAAAAATTATAAATAAAAAAATTCAGATTTATTTGAAGGAAAAAATCAAGGTAAGTTTTATTTATTTTGCCATATATATATGTTATTCCATGCATATTATATTTTATTTATCTAAAAGTTGTGCTATATAAAATTTTAAAACTTAACATATTTAATGCCAACAAGTAATGCCACTCATAACATAGATATTGCTAAATCATATATATATTTTTTTAAAAAATATTTTCAAACTTGTAAGCTGGATTTCTCAGGAAGAATAGTGCCACCATGCTTTGGAGGCTTTGGTATCATTATTTCTTGAATTTCTTACGACGATCCTTCCATGTAAATCACTTGAAGAGTGGTTTCACAAAGATTTACTTGACAATGAAAGCAGCAAAATTTCGAAAAAATCTCATATTCTAGCACACTTAAAAAAACTAATTTTAAGCATTTTGTACAGTCACCTAGATGCTTTATCTTTTTACTAATCTTTTACTCATAGTTGTTAAAGTAACTAAGAAAATTAAAAGGTGAAAAAGTGGGTTGGTTGTTATGCTATATTTTAATAGACCTTGAAGTCAGTAAGGTTCCCAACACAAATATAATTTTATAACATAAAAAATTACTAATTTGGCAGGAATCAAAACTCAACCATTAACATAATTGTATTATCTTCCTCGTGTAAATGTAAATTTGTATGCACATCCATCTTAAAAAATTGACTCTAACAGATTCAAGTCTCAAGCCCAACTTCAAATATTTAAAAACAGATATCCTCCTAATTCCACAATTTCTTTATTCAACCAACCTTAAAATTTGTAATTAACATTTTACTCCATTAACACAATGAATGTTAAGTTATTTCCTTAATTTTATATAATTTTCTAAATATTACGAACTTAAGAAGTTTTTCCCTATATCAATCTCAACTGATTATAAGCCAAATTTTGGAGCGTTTTTAAGTTAAACCCATTTAAATTTAAAATAATTGATAACTTAAAGTTAAAAAATACCCATCTTGTAATACATCATAAAAATAATTAAAGTAAAAAAATTTGTTTGAATTCATGTTAAAAGTGTGTATGATGCACCTTTTAAAAATAACTTTCTTTATTTTCATAATTTCATTAAACCTTCAGATTTTTGTTCAAATGAAATGCTTATAAAACTCTTTTTTATACACTTCTAATGACCTACAAGTTAGCTACAATACAAAATTATTCAATAAAGAATAATTTAATATTTAAATTATATTTTTTATTTTAAGCAAATTCAATAAATATATATTTTATATACATACCAAGCAGAAAGTAATATTCATATTAGTAAAATTAAAATATAATCATTTTCTTTTCAATGATGAACTAATATGTATTTTATAAGATCATTTATTAAATTATAATTTAAGCTAGTTTACCAAAAATAGAATATTCATTTGAAGGATAAAATAATTCGTGCTCCAACACCTGTTTTTTTATTACAACTATGATATGAAGAAATTAATTATACATTATATAATGATTAAAGCCCAATTACCCTTACCCACCCAAGGCCCACTTGACATACAGGTAAATCATGGATAATGATTGACAAAAGCAAATAGCACCAATGGTCCAGGCACAAACATAGGTACCCGTAATTAAAGCCCAATTAGGGTTACCGAAGGCAAGGCCCAGAGACAGATAACCCTAATCTTGAATATAAAAAGTTTTAAGCACTCTGCCACTCTCTAATCCTTATGTGTTTTTTTGTTAACCCTCATTGTTACACCATATTTCAATTAATCAGGAAATGTTCAAGCCGACCTCATAGGGGAAGGGCAACAATTGTATGGATTTGATATGAAGGAGATATCAACGAATTGTATGAATTTGATATGATAAAGATATCAAGGATATAAGAAGGTACGACGTCTTCTATACGCTCTTTTTGTTTCCTTTTGATATGTAATCTTTCCATAGCATAGCATTGTGGCCATATTTGAATCATATGATAAAACTTTCATTTTCTTAATCTAATTGTATAATTAAGGATTAAGGATTTTCAGAAAACTAATATAAGTAGGGTTTTGTGAGAGTGAATTAGTTAATTGAAAGTTTATATTGTGAACTTGATAATTTATAGTATTTTTGTATAATTAGTTTTTGCAAGAGATTCTTTCATTCTCCAGACTTTTTATAAAATAACAAATATAGCATATGTGTGTGTGCTTTATATGGTTATGTTATCATTGATATGAATCCCGAGCCATATGAATCCTACTATAAAACTTTGTCAATTGTAGAGCCTTATAAAGTAGGTGAGAAATAGTAAAAAAAAACACAGTGAAAGTTATGAGTTGCGAATCTCTGATGAATTGGACATGTATTAAAAATTAGACTATATATTATTTCTACACACTCAATGCAACTAGTTTTAAGAGTTACTGATAGTTTTGAAAAAATATGAAGGAGGTTTAAAAATGGTGTAATTGACAAAAGGGTATTATCGGAAGAAACTAACACGAGTTACTGAAATGGAACTAATAACAGAAGTGCTGACCAACATGCTACTAGTAGAAGTTTGACACTTTGCAACACAAGTGATAAGTGCATCCAATGTGAGCAACTCCCCTCCTTAAAAATATGAGGTTGCAATGTTTTATGTGATAAGTGAACAACTTAAGTATGTTCCGTATTATAGAACTTTTTAGAGTCGGACCATGTTAGTATTTATATCAATGTATGTGAGGGTTAAGAGTAATAATGAGTTCTTTACTTTAACTTCATAATCTCTCATCCCCTAAATGACAAGTTTGGAATTTGGTGTGAGAACACATATCCGCAAGCTATCTTAACGAGTCGTGACTTATATGTATGTATGACTGAATACAGAAAAAGATGGCATTGAAAGATAATGAACACAAGAGTACATTGAACTGTGTGTACTTTCTATACTACTACTTTGGCTGCATTTTCTGTTGTATTTTGTTATACAAGGTAGAGTAAGTCTCTTTATATAAATAAACACAGCTTCTCTTTAAAGTTTACTTCAGTCACTTGGTGGCTATTCTTGCTACAGTAATTATGATGTCACCATTGTGACGTGATCTTACTTTTGTCATATCCTAGCTAATATTTAACAAATAATGATATATGAATTTTTAATTTTAGAAATTTGAATGAAGATAGAGGTGCAGTTGCATATTGTTTCTTTGTTTTGTTTTAGATCGATAAAATTAGTTAATGATATATTTCTTTATAGAGAATAATTTTTTTATATGGTGCAATGTTTGCACTGACAAATTCTCCATGATGGACTTATTGGTAGAATTGATGGCTGATATTATGTCAAGAACTCCTGTAGAGACAATAATGTCATGCAAAAGCGTGTGCAAAAGATGGTGTAATATAGTCTAAGAATCTTATTTTTCTGGCCTGTATCTCTCTAGATCATCTGAAATGCTTTTACTTCATCAAGGAGACGCCGAGGATGAAGATGATGACAAAGATAGTGACCTTGTAATGGTTGAACTAGATGATCAACATCACCAACATGATATTCATCATGAGCCTCTGATGAGATTTTCTCCATGACTTGCCTTGGGAGATTATGTGGGGTTAAGTGGTTCAGTTAATGTGTTAATATGCTTCGTAGATAGTTATAATGATTCAGCATATGTATACAATCCAATTACCAAAGAGTACATACGCCTTCAAGATTCCGAGTACACTAGAGAATCATATTCAAAGGGATATTATGGTTTTGGATTTGTTGAATCAAACCTACAATACAAGATTGTATGTTTTTATAAGGGTATATTTCCTTCAACTGAATATGCCCTAGGGAGCGAGATTTATCCGCTTGCAACTGGCATGCGGAGTGATCTTGGACATGTCGCCTTCCATCTGAATGAACATTGAATGAACATTATTGTGGTCACTATGTCAGTGGCAACTTCCAATATTGGTTAGCTGATGAACTAACATGTACTTTCAGTTTGGATAGAGAATTATTCCGTCCGATGGAAGCTCCTCCATGGGCTACTGGGAATACAGATCGTTTTAGGATCTTGGGAGTCAGTAATCATTTTAGGAACTTGGAAATCCTTAAAGGTTGCTCATGTATATGTGATATAACACTATACTCTGAACTTTCCATTTGGGTGAAGAAAGATTATGGTATGGAAGATAGTTGGAGTAAAAAAGTCATCATCAGTCCTAATCCTCCGTTACATGATGGTATATATACCGACATGGCTTGGCTTCTTAAAGTTCTCAAAGATGGGATCATCTTAATGTATTACGACTAACTTCAATAAATTATGGAATATAGTTGCAATGTTTTATGTTGAGGATGATAAGTGAACAATTGAAGTTGGTCACAATATATTAATTTGTTCCCATCTTTGAGAACTTTAAGAACCCGAACCAAGTTGGTATTTATACCATCATGTAACGGAGGATTAGGAGTGATGATGAGTTTTTTACTCCAACTATCTTCGAAACCATAATCTCTCTTCACCCAAATGGAAAGTTCAGAGTAAAGTGTTATATAACATATACACAATCAACCTTTAAGGACTCTCAAGTTCCTAAATGATTACGGACTCCCAAGATGTTAAAATGATCTTTATTCCCAGTAGGCCATGGAGGAGCTTCCATCGGACAAACTAATTCTCTATCTAAATCAAAAGTACATATTAGTTTATCAGCTAACCAATTAAGGCTGCCACTAACATAGTGAACCGTATCATGTTCTTTCAGATGGAAGGGGACTTGTCATAAATCTCTCCACATGCCAGTTACAAGTATATAAACCTTGCTCCCTAGGTCATATTCAGTTGAAGGAAATCTACCCTTATAAAAATGTACAATCTTGTACTGTTGGTTCGATTCAACAACTCCAAAGCCACAATATCCCTTGATATGATACTCTGGTGTACTCGGAATCTTGAAGGCTTATGTACTCTTGTGTAATTGGATTGCATACATATGTTGAATCATCATAACTATCTTCTAAGCATATTAACCCATTAAGTGAACCACTTGACCCCACATAGTCTCCCAAGGCAAGTCCTGAGGAAAATTTCATCAGAGGCTTGTAATGAATATCATGTAGGTCAAGTTGATCATCTAGTTGAACCACTGCAAGGTCACCATCACTCTCATTATCTTCATCCTCGACATTTCCTTTATGAAGTAAAAGCATTTAAGATGATCTAGAGAGATGCAGACAGAAAAATAAGGTTCTGAGACTATATTATGCCATCTTTTGCACACGCTTTTGCATGACACTATTGTCCTTACAGGAGTTCTTGATATAATTTCAACCATCATTCTGCGGGTAAGTCCATAGTAGAGAATTTGTCACTCCACACCTTGCATCAAATAAAATAATTCTTTTTGTTGAAGAAATATATCATTGACTAATTTTATAGATCTCAAACAAAACAAAGATTCATTATGCAAATGCAAATCTATATTCATTCAAATTTCCAAAATTAAAAATTCATATATCATGTTTTGTTAAATATTAGCTAGGATATGACATAAGTAAGATTATGTCATAATTGTGACATCATAATTACTAAAGCAAGAGTAGCTACTATATGGACTATTTGGTTGCACATGAATCAGTCTTATTTTCATGAGAATTCTCTTAGTCTAGGTCAAGTTATTTTCCTCGTTAGAGTCGAGCTATGGAATGGGGCTTGGCAAATGGAATTCTAAGTTCGCATAAAATTAAATGGTGGGCTAATAATCCAGTTGGGGTTGTCACTGCTAGTGATAAAGATTTTTGGTGGAAACTGATCTCTCAAGGGGATCATGATATTGTAGCTTTTATTGATGGGAGCTTGAGTAGTAATGCAAAAGGTTCAATTGCAGCAGGAATTAGAGGTATTGTTTATGATAAATCATGGGGGAATTTGTTACATTTTGTTGGACCATCTACAGCTTCAAGTCCTTTTGAAGTGGAGTGCTTTGCTTTGAAAACCTTGTTAAGGATCTTAAAGGATAGTAGTTGGAAACATAGTCATATTTTGGTTCTTTCACACAACAAACAG
This sequence comes from Apium graveolens, assembly GCF_009905375.1. Taxonomy (NCBI): domain Eukaryota; kingdom Viridiplantae; phylum Streptophyta; class Magnoliopsida; order Apiales; family Apiaceae; genus Apium; species Apium graveolens. Next base: position 6,275,600 of record NC_133650.1, on the reverse strand, counting down.
TTGGTTAATCAATTGGATGTCACTGATATGCAATATAAGTTATGGAATTGCAAGGTGTTAGCTATTCAAGTGAAGTACATTGTGAGAGAAAGGAATGGAGTGGTTGATGGAAATGCAAGAAGAGGTGATCGTCTTAGTAATTTGGAGATAAGTAATTAAAGCTTAATTTTTCTTTTCCATTTAAGTAAATTCAAATTAGTAGTAAATATAGAATAGTGATTTATGTTGGTGGGGAATCTTTTAAGTGATTTTTGGTTAGTAGAGTTTATAGGTTGTTTAGGAATAATTACTGAGTTATTTTAGAGTCATTATAGTTACTTGGGGATATAAAAAGCTATCAGTTTTGCTTGTGAAGTCTAAACGGTTGCTTGGGAACATGTACTGAGTCTATAGGGCTTTTATGTCACTTCTAGGGGGTTTTTAAGCAGTCTTATATATATACCAGTCCTTTGTATGCGATTTGGTACCGATTTTCTTGATTCATTTTTTAGTAGAGAGGGTTAGTATAATTAGGGTTCTTGCTAGTCTTCAAAATGGAGGAGGAGAATGTTAATGTCAATGCAAGATGGCTGATGCCTGGTAAAGGGGTAGTTAATCGAAATGTCCATAGCTTCTTTTCTCATGAAGCATTGCCGAATGGTCGCCATTCTGGGATTGGCATATTGTTCAAAGATTGGGTTTGAGTGATTTTACACATGACTGCAGGAACCTTGGGTTTTGGGGATCAAAGAGAGAATGAATTTCATGCTTTACGTGAGAGGTTATAGGAAGCTTATTACAAGGGTTTCAAGAAAATCATTTTGGAAACATATCATGTTGATGCATATTGGGAGTTGTTCAACTCTATGGTTCTTGGTGGTTGTCCTCAGTACGCGCATGTCCTGTGGCAGTTGAATCAGCGTAAGGCAGACAGGAACTACAAGTGTGAGTTAAGCCTGGTGGTTTAGGAAGCTAATGCTTTGGCTTCTTATCTGGCTGAATATGGGGCTCACCACTGGGAGCAAATGGTTATTGTTGAGGAAGATTTTGGAAGAGTAGAAGAATTGTGGTATCATGATATGGGTTTGGGAAGTATTGAACCTAGATTCAAAGCTGTGAGGCAAGGGGAAGTTGAACCAGCTATCATGGCTGATGAGGTTTTTGATCCTCAAGAAAATGATCTTCAGGAGGGTGGGGAGAATAATAAGTTTCAAGGTATGGACTTGCATGGCTTGGGTGCTGAGGCTGGTGTTGTTGTACAAGGTAATGAAGAGGAACTGAACATTGCAGATTTAGAGGTGGTTATTGGTCTCCCGGCTGTGGCTTCTGGTGCTGGAGGGCTTGGGGAGTGTAGGCTGAAGACATGACAATGGAGCAGTAAAGAAGATGGGCCACGAAGATGAAGATGTGGAGCTTCTAGGAATTGTTTGGGCCTCCAAGCAATTGTTGATTTAGTTTTATTATTTAGTTATGTTTTGTTTGGGTTAAGTATTTATTTTGGGTCAATCTAGTAGTGATGGTTTGCTTGTTAGCTTATTTTCCAGTTGGGTTTATGCAAGGTTTGGACCTATTTCGGCTTTGCCCTTTAATCTATTTCATTGTGCTGTTCAAAAAACAAATGACCCAATAAATTTGCTCAACTAGTTTTCTTATATACATTAAAGTTCGATATTTTTTACATTTATATATGTTTGAAATTTTGAGCATTATATCACATATATCTTTTGATCTAATATTTGTGTACGTTTAGGATGACAATTATGTTTTTTTATAATAGTTCCTTGTAACATTCATATAAAAATAATTTGTGCTTTTCAAACTGAAGTCTTAGTACACTAACCTATATTTTTCTTAAAAATAGTCTTTTTATTTAATATATTCACTCAAAATAATAAATTTTTAAAATTGTATTAAAATTATTTTCATTTTAAAATATATTAAGATATATGTAATCTATGTATATAGTTATACATTCTTTTAAATGATGAAATAATAATAAATATATGCTATAATGAGTTAGACTAATTAATACATTCACATTAGTTGTAGTTAATACGTGTATATTAAATGAAAAGTTATACACATATATAATTATGAGGGGTATTTTCGTAATTTTACAAGGAATAAAATGTCTCACTGAACGCCTTAGTTGCTCTATCATATATAATAGATATATAGATTTGTATTAAATTCACAAGAGATGCTGATTTACATTTGGTTAGTTCCCAAAACATATAATTAAAAATTACTCCCTATCTTCCAAAATACAAGTCCATTTGACTTTTTACAAGTATTTTAAGGTGAAAAAAAGGATAACTCACCAAATTATTTTTAATTTTTTTTTGAATAAAAATATACATATTAAATTTTATTTCAAAAAAAGAAATTTTAGAAAAAATAATGCGGAGCTATGACTTTTACACCTTAAAGTATGCGTTAAAAGTCAAAGGGACTAGTATTTTGGGATGGAGGGAGTATGATTTAAATAGTTTCTCAATTTTTCCCTGCATCCAATAATTTTAAGGCATATGAGTGTAGAGATGCACAAAAATCCCATCGTGTCAGGCTTCATCCGGGCTTTAAAAAACACGGTTTATTTGAAAACGGATCGGGCCGTGCTTTTTTAAAAATCAGCCCATGATTCCTATAAAATATCCCGCGGGCCGGGCCTGATCGCGCCGAACCCGGTTTTATTTGGGTTTTTTATTTATATAATAAATATTATTTTTATATTTTATAACTCAAACTATGAGTGATTTAAATACCGGAGAAAATAATATTTTGATATATCAGAGAGAGTAGTTTAGACCCCGAAATAAATAATATTTTTTTAAATAATATCTATATTTATAATAATATAATTATGTACAACAATCTGCATTGTCCGAAATCTTGTATGGTTAGCTAGTTATTAGTGTCAAACACAAGATTGTTAGTTGTTATTTCTTTGTATGCATTCTTGATCCACTAGACTGCTTAATACATACATTCTAAAATTATAAATTTAAAGACGACATCATTTGCAATTTATAATAATAAATTCGCTTACAATTACAACTAATTTAGTAATTAACTTTAATACCTTTTAATTTGATGAAAAAAACAGAAAATTTTAACGAAATAAATCAGCAAATAATATATACATTTATTGCTTCTAATATTATAATATCATTTTTTAAAAATTATAAAAAGTATTGTATATTTTCAAATTTTCTAGAAGTATTTTGATTTTTTAATCGGGCTTTTCAAAATGCCCGGGCTTTTATCAGGGTCGAACCGGATTTTTATCCGGCCTTTTATTCGGATTTTTCGAGTTTCAAGCCAGGCCAAATTTTCGAGAAAAATGGAGTTCCATTTAAGGCCCACGACCCGGTCTAAACCGGGCCGGGCTTTTTTCCGGATTGAAGTTTTTGTGCTTTTTTCCGGATCGGATCGGATAGTGTATTGGATTTCGAATTTTTTGAACATCTTTGTATGAGTGAGTCATATGTGTTAATTGTTTTAATTTCAGCGTACTTTCAAGTCACAAGTAATATTTTTGCAATGTAGGAATCACATAAGCAAACCATTTGTAGTTCAATAGACTAGCTAAGAAATGCGGATTAACCCTCCCTTGCAGCTTTCAAATTATTTTTTTATCAACCATGAAATGTATTTGTATCAAAGTTTATTATTGGTATTTAATATCAGGATTTACTAAAGATGACGTCATCAGTATCTGTCTATCAGTAGTTGATGATCATCATTTGATGATCAACATTTGGTGATCAGTACTTAGTTATATCAGTATATATCAAAGAAGGAAAGAGATTGCAGAATTCAAGGCGGGGAAGGACTTTACTTACAAAAGCAATCATAGATGGATATGTATTAGGTTTCCTTATTGTAATAGAATATGATTCCTTATTGATTGTGTAACTGTGCACTATATAAGCATAAATTAGGTTTACACTATTGGTGTTACGAATCGTTATATCTTTAGATAACCTAGAAGCTCTCAAGGATAATTGTTCATTCTTTGAGAGAGTACTTTTGTAACAATTTTTATCTGATTAATATAAAAACTGTCGATTCTATTAAGTTTTATTGAATTGTTTGTATAAACTGTATTCACTCCCCTCTACAGTTGTATTACGAACCTAATAATTGGTATCAGAGCTTATTGTTGATATACAAATAGTTTAAGATCTGAAAATCAATCTTCAATGGCAGACAAAGAACCACAACAGAATCCACCATCACCCCCAACCACACCACAGACTATAATACGAGTAGGTATGAGGCTATCAAGGTTCCAATTCTAAAGATACATGAGAATCCAATCTCGAAGGTTAAGATGGCCATGTGTTTGGAATCTCTACATCCTGAATCTCTAAGCAGAATTTATAATGGTCTTTATAGGCCAATGAAGTTGGCAGTAGCAGTTGCTGGTGAAGAAGAAAAGATGGTTGATAAACCAAAGGACTATACTGCAGAGGATCTATCATCAATCATGAAAGATGCAAAAGTAGGACATATCTTGCATAGCCGTATTAATAGTGTTATGTCCAATAGGGTTATTGGATGTGAAACAGCAAAGGAAATTTGGGATGATTTAGAAGTAAAGTGTCAAGGTAATACTGCTATCAAGAAAAACATGAGGACAATACTTACTCAGGAATATGAGCACTTTGAATCAAGATACAATGAGTCCTTAATTGAGATCTATGAAAGATTTCAAAAGCTGTTGAATGACTTATCTCTTGTCAATAAGGAATATGACTGAGAGGACTCAAATTTGAAGTTTTTACTTGCACTCCCTGAAAAGTGGGACTTTAAGGTCACATCAATAAGGGATATTTATGAACTTGATGAAGTATCTCTAGATGAGATCTATGGCATGTTGAAGACTCATGAACTGGAGATGGAGCAAAGGATCAAGAGAAAAGGATCAAAGTCTAGACCAATTGTACTTATAGTTGAAGAGAAGCAAATGGCAAAATCTAGGAGAAAAGGTCACTCCAAAGGAAAGGCTATGATTGTAAAGTCTGATACTGAGTCATCAAACTCTGATGATGATTCAAACACTGATAGTGAATCAGATACTGATAGTGATCATAAAAACAATGAAGACATTGAATAAATGGCTGCTCTATTGGTTAAAAGCTTGAAGAAGATGGTCTACAAGAACTCCAAAAAATGGAAAAGGTTTTCCAAAAAGGGTTCCAGTTCTTCAAACTTTGATAAGAGAAATGACAGAAGAAATACTGATTGGAAGGAATCAAAGATTAAAAAATGTGACAAGTCAAAAGAAAGGTGCTATTATTTTGATGGAAGTGGACACTTTGCAGTTGACTGTAGAAACTAAAAACTGAGAAGAAACAAGCCTTGATCACAAAGAAGAAAAATTGGGATGATTCATCAGATTCAGATGATGGTGTGAAATATGCTTTCATGGAAAATACTGAAACTAGGCTGACAATTGAATTAAAGGTACCTCAAACCACACTTACTTTTGAGACTAATAATATCTATGAATTAAGATTATTTCTTAAATCTCTGCATGTTAGTTATAGGGATCAAACTTTAGAGAATAATAGAATCAAGAGTGAAAACTCTGAGTTAAAGAAAATAAATGATTTTTCTATCTCAAACTGAACCAAAGAAAATGGAAGAAGCTTTTCAAGATATTGATTGGGTTACAGTAATGTAACATGAGCTTAATGAATTTGAAAGCAACAAAGTCTGGACTCTTGTGCCAAGACCAAAGAACAGATCAGTTATTGGTACAAAATGGGTGTTCAGGAACAAAACTGATAGTGAGGGTATCATTACAAGAAATAAAGCAAGACTGGTTGAAAAGAGCTATTCACAACAAGAAGGCATTTATTATGATGAGACTTTGGCTCCAGTTGCAAGGCTTGAGGCAATCAAAATTTTCGTAAGCTATGCTGCTCACATGAAGTTTAAAGTGTTCCAAATGGATGTAAATAGTGCATTTTTGAATGGAGAACTTAAAGATGAAGTTTATGTTGAACAACCTCCAGGGTTCATTGATCCAAAATATCCTGATCATGTCTACAAAATTGATACAACACTCTATGGACTAAAACAAGCTCCAAGGGCCTAATATGAAACACTTGCTCTATTTCTATTAGAAAGTGGTTTCACAAGAATTATAGTTGACAAAACTTTATTTTATAAATACCATGGTAAGGAATTATTATTAGTACATATATATGTTAATGATATCATTTTTGGTTCTACTAATGATAAACTCTGTGAGAGGTTTACAAAGCTAATGCAGTCAAGATATCAAATGAGTAGGATGGGAGAATTGAGTTATTTTCTGGGTTTACAAGTAAAATAGAATGATGAAGAGGTCTTTATAAATCAATCTAAATACACCAGGAATTTGCTCAAAAGATTTGGAATGCAAGACAACTCAACTACAACAACTCCAATGTCTGCTGCAACCAAGTTAGATTTAAATAATGGTTCTTCAATAGGAATAACTAACTACAGAGGTATGATTGACTCACTCCTATATTTGACTGCTAGTAGACCCGATATCATGTATGCTACCTGTCTCTGTGCAAGGTTCTAAGCTGATCCAAGGGAACCACATCTATTAGTTGTGAAAAGAATTTTTAAATATCTCAAAGGCACCATAATCTTGGTTTATGGTATCCTAGAGATTCAGACTTTAAGCTAATTGGATACTCAAATACTGATTTTACAGGATATAAAATAGACAGGAAAAGCACTTCTGGAAGCTGCCAATTTCTCGGTGGCAGGTTGGTTTTTTGGTTTAGTAAGAAACAAGTCAATTTCCACATCAACTACAGTACCTGAATATATTGTTGCAGGAAGTTGTTGTGCTCAAATTTTATGGATGAAGAATTAGTTACTGGATTATGTGTTAGAGTATTCTGCAATTCCTTTATATTATGATAATCAAAGTGCTATTGCAATGACAGTAAATCCAGTACAACATTCAATGACTAAACACATTAGTATTAGGTACCATTTTATAAGGGAATATGTGATGGAAGGTACAGTGGAATTGATCTTTATTCCAACAGATCAGCAATTAGCTTATATATTCACCAAGCCTCTCTTTGAAGCTACCTTTACAAGATTGGTGAATGAATTGAGAATGATATCAGGACATTTCTCAAACTCTGATAAGTTGGAATAACCACTGATAATTAGAGTGTGTTGTCTTCTTATTATGTATCAGTACTAGTTAAATACTGATTATAGTGTTAAACTCTGATGCCATGAAAGCATATAATTAATTTCTATTAATCCCAGCCAGTAGCTGCATGTTAAACTCTGATTATCTGTAAGCTCTGATATTGGTCAAACTTATTTGACTGATAAATCATGATAATGGTTGATTAAATACTGATATTGGTCAAGCTCTGATTATGCATATGATGATTATAATAATAAACTTAGCTCATTTAATTTTAAAAAGCAAGAAATTTTCTATCTTCAAAGCTATAATTTAGGTGCATATGTTACCAAGAAAGTGTTCTTATCTTCTTACTTATTATCCACACATAACATGAGTTACAAATAAGATAGAAATAGATAATAAAATAGAGTCATAATAGGCATATAATTGCATATCACAATATTTCTAGTAATAACAAGTATGTACCCATTTTACCCCAATTTCCTTGTGACCATCAGGTAAGTCAGTTAGCACCCATGTATTATTCTTCTCAATGGAATTTATTTCACTATCCATTGCATATCTCCATTTCTTTTCTTTCACAGAATGAACAACCAAGGTTGGCTCTTCACTTGACAATATTAACATTTCCTCATCTAACTCGATCTCCTCTGTTTCATTGTATATATCTCCTAACAGTCTGAAACGCCATGGCTCACAGCTGGCAGTTGATGCAGCTGAACCGGAACTCTATGCACCATCTTCAGATTCAGCTGAATGTGTCTATTCTCCTAAGGTACATGACTGAACAGGTGTATTCGGTTGAGACTCATCGCCACTAGAGATGCTTGACCTGACTGTAGTATTTGTTTGAGACCCATTGCCACTTTCTGCACCATCGACCTCAGCTGATTCTGAATTCACCAAAACTAGCGATCCTGGAAACTTCACCTCATTTTCTGCAGTACTCTGATTTTCCCATGGCCAGCACTTATCCTCTTGGTATGTCACATCTCGACTAACATGAACATGACCAATAATGGGGTTGTATAATCGACTAGCCTTGGCCATAGTTCTTTTCCCAGATGAACCACAATTTTGCTTCTATCTTCAAGTTTTTTAACTTGCACCTGTGGAACTTTCATATATGCAAGACAACCAAAAGAATTTCATGTGATCAAGATTTGGTTTCATACCTTTCCAAGCCTCTTAAGGTGTTGTTTCACATAAAATTTTTGTTGGCAAGCGGTTGAGTAGATAAACCGAATGTCGAACTGTTTCTCCCCACATATAAGCTGGTAATTTCTTTCCTCTTAATAGACTTCTTATCATTGCTGCTACTGTTCGATTCTGCCTCTCAACCACCCCATTTTGTTGTGGGTTGTAAGGCGCTATATACTGTCTACTTATGCCAACAAGTTCATAATAGTTTGTAAAATCATTTGAACAAAATTCTCCACCATGGTCCGTCCTGAAAATTTTGATCTCACAGCCACTTTCTTTTTCAATTGTGCTCCGAAATTTTTTAAACACTTCAAACGCTTCACTCTTTTCTTTTAGCATATACATCCATATTTTTCGAAGTAATCATCTACTAACAAGAAAAAATAATTATTACCTGCCGGCGTTGTGGGAGTAATTGGCCCGTATAAATCTTTATGTATCAATTCCAATCTTTCCATTGCATGAAATAAACTCGGATGCCGGCAATTCTTTCTCATTTGTTTTGACATCAAACATCCTTCAAATATTTTTTTGTTATCATTAGTTCTGGCAAGCCTCGAGCTAATCCATCCTTGGACATTTGTGTCAATGCTTGAAAATTCACGTGTCCCATCCTCTCATGCCACAACCACGTAGTCTGTTTAGCTCTCAACATTAGACACATTGGAGCACTCTCCTCGAGGCTGATCTTGTATAGTCTGTTTGCAGATCTTGTAACCCTTATGAGCAGCCTTCCCCTTTCATCATGAATCCGCAGTAGGTCAACATCAAGTACCATGTTGTTCCCGTCTTTTATCATTTGTCCCAAGCTGATAATATTATTTCTCAGCATTTGTATGAAATAAACCTCCCTCAGAATCATTTCTTCTCTATTTTTACATTTAAACGCCACTGTTCCCTTTCCTTTTATATTAACAGTGGAGCCATATCGAAACCTCACCAAGACATTCACACTTTCATCAATATCCTTAAACTTTTCCCTTTGGCCAGTCATATGATTGTTGGCCCCATTGTCAAGAAACCAAACCTGTGATTCTCTTCCCTCACTCTTCATGTCTGGAATCATTTATTCTTGGTTCAACATGATAACACCCATTTCCTCATTCCTGCATTCAGTAAACAGCAAAGTTGGCTCATCTTCCTCTATTTCCGACAAGTTTACCTCTTTGTGAGTTTCCCTCATGTCTCATCAAGGCTTACGACATTCATATGCAAAATGACCATAATTCTGACAATTAAAACATCTCAATATGCTCCTGTCGTGACTTGTCCTTATCCCTTCTCGTCATCGAGGTTCAACACTCACTTTGGTTCCATTCCTGCTAGTACGTTTCATCCATTCCTCTCGAGTCATCAGCAACCAGTTCTCATTGTTTTCTTTCTTTTTCCAGTCCTCCACTGTCATCAGGAGCTGCCCATGACTGGGTTCTGTAGTTCCACGAAGCCTCTCCTCGTGAGCTTTGAGAGAACCCACTACCTCTTTAATTGACATCTCTGCCAAGTTTCCAAATTACTCAAGTCAGATGCAATATGTAAATATTTGGTGGGAACAGCCCTCAGCAATTTATTTACCACGTAAGCTCATCCAGTTTTCACCCAGTGCTCTAATGTTTGACAGCAGGTTGTTAAATTTCATGTAGAAATCATCTAGTTGCTCTGTTTCCTTAATCCTCAAGGCCTTGAATTCACCCTTCAATGTTTGTGCACGAGCTTGCTTGACTTTCTCTTCCCCTAAACTCATGATTTTTAGAGCTTTCCATGCCCTCTTTGTTATGCTCTTATCTACTATTGACAACAATTGCTCTTAAAACATCCCTTAACATATCACAACCAAAGCACGCTTGTCCGTTTTATCCTCTATAGTGGATTTCCCATCTTTAGTTTCCTTTGTTTCGATAGCTTCCCACACCCTTTGAGCTTGCATGAACACTTTCATTTTTTGTGCCTATGCAGCATAGTTTGTTTTCGTCAACGTGGGATAGCTTAGCCCAAAGGGACTTCTCTCCTTTGTTTTGCTCGACTCCATCTTGTCTCCAGGTCTTTAGCTCTGATATCAGGTGTAGGAAAAAGATTTGCAGGTGCGTGTAAAATAGAACTGAAAAGGAATAAGCTGAAATAAAAAACTGCTGACTTTTCTTATTATAACAAAATGAAATAATACATGAATATAAAGAGAATCAGTTATGCAGAATAGCTACAAAACCGCATACATTACTAACATACCCCTAGTACTTCTCCACTACTTGTTTACTGAATCAACTCTCCTAAAAATACTCTGCAAACTCACGACTAACTCAAACTATCCGTTAATAACTATAAAACAGCTATTAACTTTATTTCAAATAAATATGTTTAGATAAAAATATCCAACATATTTTAGAATTATTTCCTCAACCAAAATATCATCACTATTCATACACCAACATAGACAAGAAATCCTCTCCCTTTTTATAAGTAAAAAGGGTACGGCCAACATGAAATTGTTGGACCCCAAACTTATGAAGATATGGTAGTAAGGGTGTTAGTTAAAAATAAAACTTATGAAGAGATCCGAGTAAGGGCCTTGATATAGTTTCAGAGCTCAGGCTGGTAGTAGGAATCAGGTTTGACTCGTTTCGATTTCCATAGCTAATATAATCACAAATTATTGTGAATATGAAAGGCAAATTTATGCCGCGAAGATGGAAAGCTGTAAATGGGCTTTCAAGTAACTGAAATGTTAAAATATTAATATCAGATCTTGGTAAGGGATTTCATTTAACTCCTTAATATTAATTTTTGTATCACTTAAAATTTCATACTCTACGAACCTCATATGCTACGATGATATATTATTATTAAACATAATTGAAAAAAATTAATATTTTATCTAACGCTCAATAAATAAAGAAAATATTAATGTTTAAGGTTGTATCGAGCACAAGAATTTCCTAGAGAAGATTGTAGTATTTTAGTTCTAAAGTCTAGTTTCTTAGGTATGATTTCAGGCCGCTGAATACAGTTGTTTACTAGCGCACCATAATATTATTTGAAATCGGCTGTTAGTGATTTCTATTTTGATAAGGTGAATAATTTTTTGATTTAATATAATGTGTTATGCCATATTTTTGGAGTTTTAATTATCTCACAAATTTGCAAATATGATTCTAAAAATAATTAATAAACTTATAAATAATTATTTCTTCTCTGTGACGAGTAATAATATCCAATTAATTATAGAAAATATCCCTTCACAATATGTTCAAATAAGGATGGTATCCCACTGCAAATATTACTTAAAAAGATAATATCTACTAAATCCAAATACATCCTCAAAAATTGTAAGGAATAAAAACCGAATTCAACCTTCAAAGTATTTTACAACAAAATCCCTCCATTAATAATTGTAGCCTCCATCAACCATTATGGCTAGAAGGATGGGGATGATTCTTTTTTAATTATAGAGGATTGTGAAACCATGCACAATACTTGAGGGGTAATATTGACTCTTAAGTAGGCTTAATGGAGGAGTAGAACGCGTAGGCTCACTCTCAAAGTTTTTTGAAAATTGCGAAATTTCATTAGATAGAAGCAACATCATACATAAGACTCTCCAACACATCATGTGGAGGAGAAAGATAATCTTGAAAGCAATAAACCGCACATTGTAGCCTTGCTAGAAGATGGGCAACTCTATTGGTTTACTTTCTAGTAAAAGACACTGAATAATCTGGATTTTATCTAAAAATGCTACGACACTCGTGGATTATGTGGCCAACCTCCAGGTAATTTGCAGACCCATTGTTTACTGCCTGACTTAAAGCCACGAATCAGTCTCGACAACCACCTTAGGAATGCACATCTGAGTAGCCCGGCTCACTCTCAAAGTTAATTAATTCTTCTACTTGTAAAAGAACCCCGACTTAAACCTTATATTTAATCGGAGAAAAATAGAAGAAGTGGAGCAATTCGATCAATGCTTTTAGACAAGGACGAGATCCTAAAAGAAATAAGTGAATATTGTCACAAGTGTAGCCTAACATCATTGATGAAGCAAGTTACTTATAAAAGAAGACAAAGAGGTGGATGTTTGCCAAGATAACATGGTAAGGCTTGTGGCAATTAAGAAAAATTATAAATAAAAAAATTCAGATTTATTTGAAGGAAAAAATCAAGGTAAGTTTTATTTATTTTGCCATATATATATGTTATTCCATGCATATTATATTTTATTTATCTAAAAGTTGTGCTATATAAAATTTTAAAACTTAACATATTTAATGCCAACAAGTAATGCCACTCATAACATAGATATTGCTAAATCATATATATATTTTTTTAAAAAATATTTTCAAACTTGTAAGCTGGATTTCTCAGGAAGAATAGTGCCACCATGCTTTGGAGGCTTTGGTATCATTATTTCTTGAATTTCTTACGACGATCCTTCCATGTAAATCACTTGAAGAGTGGTTTCACAAAGATTTACTTGACAATGAAAGCAGCAAAATTTCGAAAAAATCTCATATTCTAGCACACTTAAAAAAACTAATTTTAAGCATTTTGTACAGTCACCTAGATGCTTTATCTTTTTACTAATCTTTTACTCATAGTTGTTAAAGTAACTAAGAAAATTAAAAGGTGAAAAAGTGGGTTGGTTGTTATGCTATATTTTAATAGACCTTGAAGTCAGTAAGGTTCCCAACACAAATATAATTTTATAACATAAAAAATTACTAATTTGGCAGGAATCAAAACTCAACCATTAACATAATTGTATTATCTTCCTCGTGTAAATGTAAATTTGTATGCACATCCATCTTAAAAAATTGACTCTAACAGATTCAAGTCTCAAGCCCAACTTCAAATATTTAAAAACAGATATCCTCCTAATTCCACAATTTCTTTATTCAACCAACCTTAAAATTTGTAATTAACATTTTACTCCATTAACACAATGAATGTTAAGTTACTTCCTTAATTTTATATAATTTTCTAAATATTACGAACTTAAGAAGTTTTTCCCTATATCAATCTCAACTGATTATAAGCCAAATTTTGGAGCGTTTTTAAGTTAAACCCATTTAAATTTAAAATAATTGATAACTTAAAGTTAAAAAATACCCATCTTGTAATACATCATAAAAATAATTAAAGTAAAAAAATTTGTTTGAATTCATGTTAAAAGTGTGTATGATGCACCTTTTAAAAATAACTTTCTTTATTTTCATAATTTCATTAAACCTTCAGATTTTTGTTCAAATGAAATGCTTATAAAACTCTTTTTTATACACTTCTAATGACCTACAAGTTAGCTACAATACAAAATTATTCAATAAAGAATAATTTAATATTTAAATTATATTTTTTATTTTAAGCAAATTCAATAAATATATATTTTATATACATACCAAGCAGAAAGTAATATTCATATTAGTAAAATTAAAATATAATCATTTTCTTTTCAATGATGAACTAATATGTATTTTATAAGATCATTTATTAAATTATAATTTAAGCTAGTTTACCAAAAATAGAATATTCATTTGAAGGATAAAATAATTCGTGCTCCAACACCTGTTTTTTTATTACAACTATGATATGAAGAAATTAATTATACATTATATAATGATTAAAGCCCAATTACCCTTACCCACCCAAGGCCCACTTGACATACAGGTAAATCATGGATAATGATTGACAAAAGCAAATAGCACCAATGGTCCAGGCACAAACATAGGTACCCGTAATTAAAGCCCAATTAGGGTTACCGAAGGCAAGGCCCAGAGACAGATAACCCTAATCTTGAATATAAAAAGTTTTAAGCACTCTGCCACTCTCTAATCCTTATGTGTTTTTTTGTTAACCCTCATTGTTACACCATATTTCAATTAATCAGGAAATGTTCAAGCCGACCTCATAGGGGAAGGGCAACAATTGTATGGATTTGATATGAAGGAGATATCAACGAATTGTATGAATTTGATATGATAAAGATATCAAGGATATAAGAAGGTACGACGTCTTCTATACGCTCTTTTTGTTTCCTTTTGATATGTAATCTTTCCATAGCATAGCATTGTGGCCATATTTGAATCATATGATAAAACTTTCATTTTCTTAATCTAATTGTATAATTAAGGATTAAGGATTTTCAGAAAACTAATATAAGTAGGGTTTTGTGAGAGTGAATTAGTTAATTGAAAGTTTATATTGTGAACTTGATAATTTATAGTATTTTTGTATAATTAGTTTTTGCAAGAGATTCTTTCATTCTCCAGACTTTTTATAAAATAACAAATATAGCATATGTGTGTGTGCTTTATATGGTTATGTTATCATTGATATGAATCCCGAGCCATATGAATCCTACTATAAAACTTTGTCAATTGTAGAGCCTTATAAAGTAGGTGAGAAATAGTAAAAAAAAACACAGTGAAAGTTATGAGTTGCGAATCTCTGATGAATTGGACATGTATTAAAAATTAGACTATATATTATTTCTACACACTCAATGCAACTAGTTTTAAGAGTTACTGATAGTTTTGAAAAAATATGAAGGAGGTTTAAAAATGGTGTAATTGACAAAAGGGTATTATCGGAAGAAACTAACACGAGTTACTGAAATGGAACTAATAACAGAAGTGCTGACCAACATGCTACTAGTAGAAGTTTGACACTTTGCAACACAAGTGATAAGTGCATCCAATGTGAGCAACTCCCCTCCTTAAAAATATGAGGTTGCAATGTTTTATGTGATAAGTGAACAACTTAAGTATGTTCCGTATTATAGAACTTTTTAGAGTCGGACCATGTTAGTATTTATATCAATGTATGTGAGGGTTAAGAGTAATAATGAGTTCTTTACTTTAACTTCATAATCTCTCATCCCCTAAATGACAAGTTTGGAATTTGGTGTGAGAACACATATCCGCAAGCTATCTTAACGAGTCGTGACTTATATGTATGTATGACTGAATACAGAAAAAGATGGCATTGAAAGATAATGAACACAAGAGTACATTGAACTGTGTGTACTTTCTATACTACTACTTTGGCTGCATTTTCTGTTGTATTTTGTTATACAAGGTAGAGTAAGTCTCTTTATATAAATAAACACAGCTTCTCTTTAAAGTTTACTTCAGTCACTTGGTGGCTATTCTTGCTACAGTAATTATGATGTCACCATTGTGACGTGATCTTACTTTTGTCATATCCTAGCTAATATTTAACAAATAATGATATATGAATTTTTAATTTTAGAAATTTGAATGAAGATAGAGGTGCAGTTGCATATTGTTTCTTTGTTTTGTTTTAGATCGATAAAATTAGTTAATGATATATTTCTTTATAGAGAATAATTTTTTTATATGGTGCAATGTTTGCACTGACAAATTCTCCATGATGGACTTATTGGTAGAATTGATGGCTGATATTATGTCAAGAACTCCTGTAGAGACAATAATGTCATGCAAAAGCGTGTGCAAAAGATGGTGTAATATAGTCTAAGAATCTTATTTTTCTGGCCTGTATCTCTCTAGATCATCTGAAATGCTTTTACTTCATCAAGGAGACGCCGAGGATGAAGATGATGACAAAGATAGTGACCTTGTAATGGTTGAACTAGATGATCAACATCACCAACATGATATTCATCATGAGCCTCTGATGAGATTTTCTCCATGACTTGCCTTGGGAGATTATGTGGGGTTAAGTGGTTCAGTTAATGTGTTAATATGCTTCGTAGATAGTTATAATGATTCAGCATATGTATACAATCCAATTACCAAAGAGTACATACGCCTTCAAGATTCCGAGTACACTAGAGAATCATATTCAAAGGGATATTATGGTTTTGGATTTGTTGAATCAAACCTACAATACAAGATTGTATGTTTTTATAAGGGTATATTTCCTTCAACTGAATATGCCCTAGGGAGCGAGATTTATCCGCTTGCAACTGGCATGCGGAGTGATCTTGGACATGTCGCCTTCCATCTGAATGAACATTGAATGAACATTATTGTGGTCACTATGTCAGTGGCAACTTCCAATATTGGTTAGCTGATGAACTAACATGTACTTTCAGTTTGGATAGAGAATTATTCCGTCCGATGGAAGCTCCTCCATGGGCTACTGGGAATACAGATCGTTTTAGGATCTTGGGAGTCAGTAATCATTTTAGGAACTTGGAAATCCTTAAAGGTTGCTCATGTATATGTGATATAACACTATACTCTGAACTTTCCATTTGGGTGAAGAAAGATTATGGTATGGAAGATAGTTGGAGTAAAAAAGTCATCATCAGTCCTAATCCTCCGTTACATGATGGTATATATACCGACATGGCTTGGCTTCTTAAAGTTCTCAAAGATGGGATCATCTTAATGTATTACGACTAACTTCAATAAATTATGGAATATAGTTGCAATGTTTTATGTTGAGGATGATAAGTGAACAATTGAAGTTGGTCACAATATATTAATTTGTTCCCATCTTTGAGAACTTTAAGAACCCGAACCAAGTTGGTATTTATACCATCATGTAACGGAGGATTAGGAGTGATGATGAGTTTTTTACTCCAACTATCTTCGAAACCATAATCTCTCTTCACCCAAATGGAAAGTTCAGAGTAAAGTGTTATATAACATATACACAATCAACCTTTAAGGACTCTCAAGTTCCTAAATGATTACGGACTCCCAAGATGCTAAAATGATCTTTATTCCCAGTAGGCCATGGAGGAGCTTCCATCGGACAAACTAATTCTCTATCTAAATCAAAAGTACATATTAGTTTATCAGCTAACCAATTAAGGCTGCCACTAACATAGTGAACCGTATCATGTTCTTTCAGATGGAAGGGGACTTGTCATAAATCTCTCCACATGCCAGTTACAAGTATATAAACCTTGCTCCCTAGGTCATATTCAGTTGAAGGAAATCTACCCTTATAAAAATGTACAATCTTGTACTGTTGGTTCGATTCAACAACTCCAAAGCCACAATATCCCTTGATATGATACTCTGGTGTACTCGGAATCTTGAAGGCTTATGTACTCTTGTGTAATTGGATTGCATACATATGTTGAATCATCATAACTATCTTCTAAGCATATTAACCCATTAAGTGAACCACTTGACCCCACATAGTCTCCCAAGGCAAGTCCTGAGGAAAATTTCATCAGAGGCTTGTAATGAATATCATGTAGGTCAAGTTGATCATCTAGTTGAACCACTGCAAGGTCACCATCACTCTCATTATCTTCATCCTCGACATTTCCTTTATGAAGTAAAAGCATTTAAGATGATCTAGAGAGATGCAGACAGAAAAATAAGGTTCTGAGACTATATTATGCCATCTTTTGCACACGCTTTTGCATGACACTATTGTCCTTACAGGAGTTCTTGATATAATTTCAACCATCATTCTGCGGGTAAGTCCATAGTAGAGAATTTGTCACTCCACACCTTGCATCAAATAAAATAATTCTTTTTGTTGAAGAAATATATCATTGACTAATTTTATAGATCTCAAACAAAACAAAGATTCATTATGCAAATGCAAATCTATATTCATTCAAATTTCCAAAATTAAAAATTCATATATCATGTTTTGTTAAATATTAGCTAGGATATGACATAAGTAAGATTATGTCATAATTGTGACATCATAATTACTAAAGCAAGAGTAGCTACTATATGGACTATTTGGTTGCACATGAATCAGTCTTATTTTCATGAGAATTCTCTTAGTCTAGGTCAAGTTATTTTCCTCGTTAGAGTCGAGCTATGGAATGGGGCTTGGCAAATGGAATTCTAAGTTCGCATAAAATTAAATGGTGGGCTAATAATCCAGTTGGGGTTGTCACTGCTAGTGATAAAGATTTTTGGTGGAAACTGATCTCTCAAGGGGATCATGATATTGTAGCTTTTATTGATGGGAGCTTGAGTAGTAATGCAAAAGGTTCAATTGCAGCAGGAATTAGAGGTATTGTTTATGATAAATCATGGGGGAATTTGTTACATTTTGTTGGACCATCTACAGCTTCAAGTCCTTTTGAAGTGGAGTGCTTTGCTTTGAAAACCTTGTTAAGGATCTTAAAGGATAGTAGTTGGAAACATAGTCATATTTTGGTTCTTTCACACAACAAACAGTTGGTTAATCAATTGGATGTCACTGATATGCAATATAAGTTATGGAATTGCAAGGTGTTAGCTATTCAAGTGAAGTACATTGTGAGAGAAAGGAATGGAGTGGTTGATGGAAATGCAAGAAGAGGTGATCGTCTTAGTAATTTGGAGATAAGTAATTAAAGCTTAATTTTTCTTTTCCATTTAAGTAAATTCAAATTAGTAGTAAATATAGAATAGTGATTTATGTTGGTGGGGAATCTTTTAAGTGATTTTTGGTTAGTAGAGTTTATAGGTTGTTTAGGAATAATTACTGAGTTATTTTAGAGTCATTATAGTTACTTGGGGATATAAAAAGCTATCAGTTTTGCTTGTGAAGTCTAAACGGTTGCTTGGGAACATGTACTGAGTCTATAGGGCTTTTATGTCACTTCTAGGGGGTTTTTAAGCAGTCTTATATATATACCAGTCCTTTGTATGCGATTTGGTACCGATTTTCTTGATTCATTTTTTAGTAGAGAGGGTTAGTATAATTAGGGTTCTTGCTAGTCTTCAAAATGGAGGAGGAGAATGTTAATGTCAATGCAAGATGGCTGATGCCTGGTAAAGGGGTAGTTAATCGAAATGTCCATAGCTTCTTTTCTCATGAAGCATTGCCGAATGGTCGCCATTCTGGGATTGGCATATTGTTCAAAGATTGGGTTTGAGTGATTTTACACATGACTGCAGGAACCTTGGGTTTTGGGGATCAAAGAGAGAATGAATTTCATGCTTTACGTGAGAGGTTATAGGAAGCTTATTACAAGGGTTTCAAGAAAATCATTTTGGAAACATATCATGTTGATGCATATTGGGAGTTGTTCAACTCTATGGTTCTTGGTGGTTGTCCTCAGTACGCGCATGTCCTGTGGCAGTTGAATCAGCGTAAGGCAGACAGGAACTACAAGTGTGAGTTAAGCCTGGTGGTTTAGGAAGCTAATGCTTTGGCTTCTTATCTGGCTGAATATGGGGCTCACCACTGGGAGCAAATGGTTATTGTTGAGGAAGATTTTGGAAGAGTAGAAGAATTGTGGTATCATGATATGGGTTTGGGAAGTATTGAACCTAGATTCAAAGCTGTGAGGCAAGGGGAAGTTGAACCAGCTATCATGGC
Organism: Apium graveolens; assembly: GCF_009905375.1. Lineage (NCBI taxonomy): Eukaryota > Viridiplantae > Streptophyta > Magnoliopsida > Apiales > Apiaceae > Apium > Apium graveolens. The sequence goes on along the minus strand of NC_133650.1, from coordinate 6,255,973 downwards.
TGATGAGGTTTTTGATCCTCAAGAAAATGATCTTCAGGAGGGTGGGGAGAATAATAAGTTTCAAGGTATGGACTTGCATGGCTTGGGTGCTGAGGCTGGTGTTGTTGTACAAGGTAATGAAGAGGAACTGAACATTGCAGATTTAGAGGTGGTTATTGGTCTCCCGGCTGTGGCTTCTGGTGCTGGAGGGCTTGGGGAGTGTAGGCTGAAGACATGACAATGGAGCAGTAAAGAAGATGGGCCACGAAGATGAAGATGTGGAGCTTCTAGGAATTGTTTGGGCCTCCAAGCAATTGTTGATTTAGTTTTATTATTTAGTTATGTTTTGTTTGGGTTAAGTATTTATTTTGGGTCAATCTAGTAGTGATGGTTTGCTTGTTAGCTTATTTTCCAGTTGGGTTTATGCAAGGTTTGGACCTATTTCGGCTTTGCCCTTTAATCTATTTCATTGTGCTGTTCAAAAAACAAATGACCCAATAAATTTGCTCAACTAGTTTTCTTATATACATTAAAGTTCGATATTTTTTACATTTATATATGTTTGAAATTTTGAGCATTATATCACATATATCTTTTGATCTAATATTTGTGTACGTTTAGGATGACAATTATGTTTTTTTATAATAGTTCCTTGTAACATTCATATAAAAATAATTTGTGCTTTTCAAACTGAAGTCTTAGTACACTAACCTATATTTTTCTTAAAAATAGTCTTTTTATTTAATATATTCACTCAAAATAATAAATTTTTAAAATTGTATTAAAATTATTTTCATTTTAAAATATATTAAGATATATGTAATCTATGTATATAGTTATACATTCTTTTAAATGATGAAATAATAATAAATATATGCTATAATGAGTTAGACTAATTAATACATTCACATTAGTTGTAGTTAATACGTGTATATTAAATGAAAAGTTATACACATATATAATTATGAGGGGTATTTTCGTAATTTTACAAGGAATAAAATGTCTCACTGAACGCCTTAGTTGCTCTATCATATATAATAGATATATAGATTTGTATTAAATTCACAAGAGATGCTGATTTACATTTGGTTAGTTCCCAAAACATATAATTAAAAATTACTCCCTATCTTCCAAAATACAAGTCCATTTGACTTTTTACAAGTATTTTAAGGTGAAAAAAAGGATAACTCACCAAATTATTTTTAATTTTTTTTTGAATAAAAATATACATATTAAATTTTATTTCAAAAAAAGAAATTTTAGAAAAAATAATGCGGAGCTATGACTTTTACACCTTAAAGTATGCGTTAAAAGTCAAAGGGACTAGTATTTTGGGATGGAGGGAGTATGATTTAAATAGTTTCTCAATTTTTCCCTGCATCCAATAATTTTAAGGCATATGAGTGTAGAGATGCACAAAAATCCCATCGTGTCAGGCTTCATCCGGGCTTTAAAAAACACGGTTTATTTGAAAACGGATCGGGCCGTGCTTTTTTAAAAATCAGCCCATGATTCCTATAAAATATCCCGCGGGCCGGGCCTGATCGCGCCGAACCCGGTTTTATTTGGGTTTTTTATTTATATAATAAATATTATTTTTATATTTTATAACTCAAACTATGAGTGGTTTAAATACCGGAGAAAATAATATTTTGATATATCAGAGAGAGTAGTTTAGACCCCGAAATAAATAATATTTTTTTAAATAATATCTATATTTATAATAATATAATTATGTACAACAATCTGCATTGTCCGAAATCTTGTATGGTTAGCTAGTTATTAGTGTCAAACACAAGATTGTTAGTTGTTATTTCTTTGTATGCATTCTTGATCCACTAGACTGCTTAATACATACATTCTAAAATTATAAATTTAAAGACGACATCATTTGCAATTTATAATAATAAATTCGCTTACAATTACAACTAATTTAGTAATTAACTTTAATACCTTTTAATTTGATGAAAAAAACAGAAAATTTTAACGAAATAAATCAGCAAATAATATATACATTTATTGCTTCTAATATTATAATATCATTTTTTAAAAATTATAAAAAGTATTGTATATTTTCAAATTTTCTAGAAGTATTTTGATTTTTTAATCGGGCTTTTCAAAATGCCCGGGCTTTTATCAGGGTCGAACCGGATTTTTATCCGGCCTTTTATTCGGATTTTTCGAGTTTCAAGCCACGCCAAATTTTCGAGAAAAATGGAGTTCCATTTAAGGCCCACGACCCGGTCTAAACCGGGCCGGGCTTTTTTCCGGATTGAAGTTTTTGTGCTTTTTTCCGGATCGGATCGGATAGTGTATTGGATTTCGAATTTTTTGAACATCTTTGTATGAGTGAGTCATATGTGTTAATTGTTTTAATTTCAGCGTACTTTCAAGTCACAAGTAATATTTTTGCAATGTAGGAATCACATAAGCAAACCATTTGTAGTTCAATAGACTAGCTAAGAAATGCGGATTAACCCTCCCTTGCAGCTTTCAAATTATTTTTTTATCAACCATGAAATGTATTTGTATCAAAGTTTATTATTGGTATTTAATATCAGGATTTACTAAAGATGACATCATCAGTATCTGTCTATCAGTAGTTGATGATCATCATTTGATGATCAACATTTGGTGATCAGTACTTAGTTATATCAGTATATATCAAAGAAGGAAAGAGATTGCAGAATTCAAGGCGGGGAAGGACTTTACTTACAAAAGCAATCATAGATGGATATGTATTAGGTTTCCTTATTGTAATAGAATATGATTCCTTATTGATTGTGTAACTGTGCACTATATAAGCATAAATTAGGTTTACACTATTGGTGTTACGAATCGTTATATCTTTAGATAACCTAGAAGCTCTCAAGGATAATTGTTCATTCTTTGAGAGAGTACTTTTGTAACAATTTTTATCTGATTAATATAAAAACTGTCGATTCTATTAAGTTTTATTGAATTGTTTGTATAAACTGTATTCACTCCCCTCTACAGTTGTATTACGAACCTAATAATTGGTATCAGAGCTTATTGTTGATATACAAATAGTTTAAGATCTGAAAATCAATCTTCAATGGCAGACAAAGAACCACAACAGAATCCACCATCACCCCCAACCACACCACAGACTATAATACGAGTAGGTATGAGGCTATCAAGGTTCCAATTCTAAAGATACATGAGAATCCAATCTCGAAGGTTAAGATGGCCATGTGTTTGGAATCTCTACATCCTGAATCTCTAAGCAGAATTTATAATGGTCTTTATAGGCCAATGAAGTTGGCAGTAGCAGTTGCTGGTGAAGAAGAAAAGATGGTTGATAAACCAAAGGACTATACTGCAGAGGATCTATCATCAATCATGAAAGATGCAAAAGTAGGACATATCTTGCATAGCCGTATTAATAGTGTTATGTCCAATAGGGTTATTGGATGTGAAACAGCAAAGGAAATTTGGGATGATTTAGAAGTAAAGTGTCAAGGTAATACTGCTATCAAGAAAAACATGAGGACAATACTTACTCAGGAATATGAGCACTTTGAATCAAGATACAATGAGTCCTTAATTGAGATCTATGAAAGATTTCAAAAGCTGTTGAATGACTTATCTCTTGTCAATAAGGAATATGACTGAGAGGACTCAAATTTGAAGTTTTTACTTGCACTCCCTGAAAAGTGGGACTTTAAGGTCACATCAATAAGGGATATTTATGAACTTGATGAAGTATCTCTAGATGAGATCTATGGCATGTTGAAGACTCATGAACTGGAGATGGAGCAAAGGATCAAGAGAAAAGGATCAAAGTCTAGACCAATTGTACTTATAGTTGAAGAGAAGCAAATGGCAAAATCTAGGAGAAAAGGTCACTCCAAAGGAAAGGCTATGATTGTAAAGTCTGATACTGAGTCATCAAACTCTGATGATGATTCAAACACTGATAGTGAATCAGATACTGATAGTGATCATAAAAACAATGAAGACATTGAATAAATGGCTGCTCTATTGGTTAAAAGCTTGAAGAAGATGGTCTACAAGAACTCCAAAAAATGGAAAAGGTTTTCCAAAAAGGGTTCCAGTTCTTCAAACTTTGATAAGAGAAATGACAGAAGAAATACTGATTGGAAGGAATCAAAGATTAAAAAATGTGACAAGTCAAAAGAAAGGTGCTATTATTTTGATGGAAGTGGACACTTTGCAGTTGACTGTAGAAACTAAAAACTGAGAAGAAACAAGCCTTGATCACAAAGAAGAAAAATTGGGATGATTCATCAGATTCAGATGATGGTGTGAAATATGCTTTCATGGAAAATACTGAAACTAGGCTGACAATTGAATTAAAGGTACCTCAAACCACACTTACTTTTGAGACTAATAATATCTATGAATTAAGATTATTTCTTAAATCTCTGCATGTTAGTTATAGGGATCAAACTTTAGAGAATAATAGAATCAAGAGTGAAAACTCTGAGTTAAAGAAAATAAATGATTTTTCTATCTCAAACTGAACCAAAGAAAATGGAAGAAGCTTTTCAAGATATTGATTGGGTTACAGTAATGTAACATGAGCTTAATGAATTTGAAAGCAACAAAGTCTGGACTCTTGTGCCAAGACCAAAGAACAGATCAGTTATTGGTACAAAATGGGTGTTCAGGAACAAAACTGATAGTGAGGGTATCATTACAAGAAATAAAGCAAGACTGGTTGAAAAGAGCTATTCACAACAAGAAGGCATTTATTATGATGAGACTTTGGCTCCAGTTGCAAGGCTTGAGGCAATCAAAATTTTCGTAAGCTATGCTGCTCACATGAAGTTTAAAGTGTTCCAAATGGATGTAAATAGTGCATTTTTGAATGGAGAACTTAAAGATGAAGTTTATGTTGAACAACCTCCAGGGTTCATTGATCCAAAATATCCTGATCATGTCTACAAAATTGATACAACACTCTATGGACTAAAACAAGCTCCAAGGGCCTAATATGAAACACTTGCTCTATTTCTATTAGAAAGTGGTTTCACAAGAATTATAGTTGACAAAACTTTATTTTATAAATACCATGGTAAGGAATTATTATTAGTACATATATATGTTAATGATATCATTTTTGGTTCTACTAATGATAAACTCTGTGAGAGGTTTACAAAGCTAATGCAGTCAAGATATCAAATGAGTAGGATGGGAGAATTGAGTTATTTTCTGGGTTTACAAGTAAAATAGAATGATGAAGAGGTCTTTATAAATCAATCTAAATACACCAGGAATTTGCTCAAAAGATTTGGAATGCAAGACAACTCAACTACAACAACTCCAATGTCCGCTGCAACCAAGTTAGATTTAAATAATGGTTCTTCAATAGGAATAACTAACTACAGAGGTATGATTGACTCACTCCTATATTTGACTGCTAGTAGACCCGATATCATGTATGCTACCTGTCTCTGTGCAAGGTTCTAAGCTGATCCAAGGGAACCACATCTATTAGCTGTGAAAAGAATTTTTAAATATCTCAAAGGCACCATAATCTTGGTTTATGGTATCCTAGAGATTCAGACTTTAAGCTAATTGGATACTCAAATACTGATTTTACAGGATATAAAATAGACAGGAAAAGCACTTCTGGAAGCTGCCAATTTCTCGGTGGCAGGTTGGTTTTTTGGTTTAGTAAGAAACAAGTCAATTTCCACATCAACTACAGTACCTGAATATATTGTTGCAGGAAGTTGTTGTGCTCAAATTTTATGGATGAAGAATTAGTTACTGGATTATGTGTTAGAGTATTCTGCAATTCCTTTATATTATGATAATCAAAGTGCTATTGCAATGACAGTAAATCCAGTACAACATTCAATGACTAAACACATTAGTATTAGGTACCATTTTATAAGGGAATATGTGATGGAAGGTACAGTGGAATTGATCTTTATTCCAACAGATCAGCAATTAGCTTATATATTCACCAAGCCTCTCTTTGAAGCTACCTTTACAAGATTGGTGAATGAATTGAGAATGATATCAGGACATTTCTCAAACTCTGATAAGTTGGAATAACCACTGATAATTAGAGTGTGTTGTCTTCTTATTATGTATCAGTACTAGTTAAATACTGATTATAGTGTTAAACTCTGATGCCATGAAAGCATATAATTAATTTCTATTAATCCCAGCCAGTAGCTGCATGTTAAACTCTGATTATCTGTAAGCTCTGATATTGGTCAAACTTATTTGACTGATAAATCATGATAATGGTTGATTAAATACTGATATTGGTCAAGCTCTGATTATGCATATGATGATTATAATAATAAACTTAGCTCATTTAATTTTAAAAAGCAAGAAATTTTCTATCTTCAAAGCTATAATTTAGGTGCATATGTTACCAAGAAAGTGTTCTTATCTTCTTACTTATTATCCACACATAACATGAGTTACAAATAAGATAGAAATAGATAATAAAATAGAGTCATAATAGGCATATAATTGCATATCACAATATTTCTAGTAATAACAAGTATGTACCCATTTTACCCCAATTTCCTTGTGACCATCAGGTAAGTCAGTTAGCACCCATGTATTATTCTTCTCAATGGAATTTATTTCACTATCCATTGCATATCTCCATTTCTTTTCTTTCACAGAATGAACAACCAAGGTTGGCTCTTCACTTGACAATATTAACATTTCCTCATCTAACTCGATCTCCTCTGTTTCATTGTATATATCTCCTAACAGTCTGAAACGCCATGGCTCACAGCTGGCAGTTGATGCAGCTGAACCGGAACTCTATGCACCATCTTCAGATTCAGCTGAATGTGTCTATTCTCCTAAGGTACATGACTGAACAGGTGTATTCGGTTGAGACTCATCGCCACTAGAGATGCTTGACCTGACTGTAGTATTTGTTTGAGACCCATTGCCACTTTCTGCACCATCGACCTCAGCTGATTCTGAATTCACCAAAACTAGCGATCCTGGAAACTTCACCTCATTTTCTGCAGTACTCTGATTTTCCCATGGCCAGCACTTATCCTCTTGGTATGTCACATCTCGACTAACATGAACATGACCAATAATGGGGTTGTATAATCGACTAGCCTTGGCCATAGTTCTTTTCCCAGATGAACCACAATTTTGCTTCTATCTTCAAGTTTTTTAACTTGCACCTGTGGAACTTTCATATATGCAAGACAACCAAAAGAATTTCATGTGATCAAGATTTGGTTTCATACCTTTCCAAGCCTCTTAAGGTGTTGTTTCACATAAAATTTTTGTTGGCAAGCGGTTGAGTAGATAAACCGAATGTCGAACTGTTTCTCCCCACATATAAGCTGGTAATTTCTTTCCTCTTAATAGACTTCTTATCATTGCTGCTACTGTTCGATTCTGCCTCTCAACCACCCCATTTTGTTGTGGGTTGTAAGGCGCTATATACTGTCTACTTATGCCAACAAGTTCATAATAGTTTGTAAAATCATTTGAACAAAATTCTCCACCATGGTCCGTCCTGAAAATTTTGATCTCACAGCCACTTTCTTTTTCAATTGTGCTCCGAAATTTTTTAAACACTTCAAACGCTTCACTCTTTTCTTTTAGCATATACATCCATATTTTTCGAAGTAATCATCTACTAACAAGAAAAAATAATTATTACCTGCCGGCGTTGTGGGAGTAATTGGCCCGTATAAATCTTTATGTATCAATTCCAATCTTTCCATTGCATGAAATAAACTCGGATGCCGGCAATTCTTTCTCATTTGTTTTGACATCAAACATCCTTCAAATATTTTTTTGTTATCATTAGTTCTGGCAAGCCTCGAGCTAATCCATCCTTGGACATTTGTGTCAATGCTTGAAAATTCACGTGTCCCATCCTCTCATGCCACAACCACGTAGTCTGTTTAGCTCTCAACATTAGACACATTGGAGCACTCTCCTCGAGGCTGATCTTGTATAGTCTGTTTGCAGATCTTGTAACCCTTATGAGCAGCCTTCCCCTTTCATCATGAATCCGCAGTAGGTCAACATCAAGTACCATGTTGTTCCCGTCTTTTATCATTTGTCCCAAGCTGATAATATTATTTCTCAGCATTTGTATGAAATAAACCTCCCTCAGAATCATTTCTTCTCTATTTTTACATTTAAACGCCACTGTTCCCTTTCCTTTTATATTAACAGTGGAGCCATATCGAAACCTCACCAAGACATTCACACTTTCATCAATATCCTTAAACTTTTCCCTTTGGCCAGTCATATGATTGTTGGCCCCATTGTCAAGAAACCAAACCTGTGATTCTCTTCCCTCACTCTTCATGTCTGGAATCATTTATTCTTGGTTCAACATGATAACACCCATTTCCTCATTCCTGCATTCAGTAAACAGCAAAGTTGGCTCATCTTCCTCTATTTCCGACAAGTTTACCTCTTTGTGAGTTTCCCTCATGTCTCATCAAGGCTTACGACATTCATATGCAAAATGACCATAATTCTGACAATTAAAACATCTCAATATGCTCCTGTCGTGACTTGTCCTTATCCCTTCTCGTCATCGAGGTTCAACACTCACTTTGGTTCCATTCCTGCTAGTACGTTTCATCCATTCCTCTCGAGTCATCAGCAACCAGTTCTCATTGTTTTCTTTCTTTTTCCAGTCCTCCACTGTCATCAGGAGCTGCCCATGACTGGGTTCTGTAGTTCCACGAAGCCTCTCCTCGTGAGCTTTGAGAGAACCCACTACCTCTTTAATTGACATCTCTGCCAAGTTTCCAAATTACTCAAGTCAGATGCAATATGTAAATATTTGGTGGGAACAGCCCTCAGCAATTTATTTACCACGTAAGCTCATCCAGTTTTCACCCAGTGCTCTAATGTTTGACAGCAGGTTGTTAAATTTCATGTAGAAATCATCTAGTTGCTCTGTTTCCTTAATCCTCAAGGCCTTGAATTCACCCTTCAATGTTTGTGCACGAGCTTGCTTGACTTTCTCTTCCCCTAAACTCATGATTTTTAGAGCTTTCCATGCCCTCTTTGTTATGCTCTTATCTACTATTGACAACAATTGCTCTTAAAACATCCCTTAACATATCACAACCAAAGCACGCTTGTCCGTTTTATCCTCTATAGTGGATTTCCCATCTTTAGTTTCCTTTGTTTCGATAGCTTCCCACACCCTTTGAGCTTGCATGAACACTTTCATTTTTTGTGCCTATGCAGCATAGTTTGTTTTCGTCAACGTGGGATAGCTTAGCCCAAAGGGACTTCTCTCCTTTGTTTTGCTCGACTCCATCTTGTCTCCAGGTCTTTAGCTCTGATATCAGGTGTAGGAAAAAGATTTGCAGGTGCGTGTAAAATAGAACTGAAAAGGAATAAGCTGAAATAAAAAACTGCTGACTTTTCTTATTATAACAAAATGAAATAATACATGAATATAAAGAGAATCAGTTATGTAGAATAGCTACAAAACCGCATACATTACTAACATACCCCTAGTACTTCTCCACTACTTGCTTACTGAATCAACTCTCCTAAAAATACTCTGCAAACTCATGACTAACTCAAACTATCCGTTAATAACTATAAAACAGCTATTAACTTTATTTCAAATAAATATGTTTAGATAAAAATATCCAACATATTTTAGAATTATTTCCTCAACCAAAATATCATCACTATTCATACACCAACATAGACAAGAAATCCTCTCCCTTTTTATAAGTAAAAAGGGTACGACGAACATGAAATTGTTGGACCCCAAACATATGAAGAGATGGTAGTAAGGGTGTTAGTTAAAAATAAAACTTATGAAGAGATCCGAGTAAGGGCCTTGATATAGTTTCAGAGCTCAGGCTGGTAGTAGGAATCAGGTTTGACTCGCTTCGATTTCCATAGCTAATATAATCACAAATTATTATGAATATGAAAGGCAAATTTATGCTGCGAAGATGGAAACCTGTAAATGGGCTTTCAAGTAACTGAAATGTTAAAATATTAATATCAGATCTTGGTAAGGGATTTCATTTAACTCCTTAATATTAATTTTTGTATCACTTAAAATTTTATACTCTACGAACCTCATATGCTACGATGATATATTATTATTAAACATAATTGAAAAAAAATAATATTTTATCTAACGCTCAATAAATAAAGAAAATATTAATGTTTAAGGTTGTATCGAGCCCAAGAATTTCCTAGAGAAGATTGTAGTATTTTAGTTCTAAAGTCTAGTTTCTTAGGTATGATTTCAGGTCGCTGAATACAGTTGTTTACTAGCGTACCATAATATTATTTGAAATCGGCGGTTAGTGATTTCTATTTTGATAAGGTGAATAATTTTTTGATTTAATATAATGTGTTATGCCGAATTCAACCTTCAAAGTATTTTACAACAAAATCCCTCCATTAATAATTGTAACCTCCATCAACCATTATCGCTAGAAGGATGGGGATGATTCTTTTTTAATTCTAGAGGATTGTGAAACCATACACAATACTTGAGGGGTAATATTGACTTTTAAGTAGGCTTAATGGAGGAGTAGAACGCGTAGGCTCACTCTCAAAGTTTTTTGAAAATTGCGAAATTTTATTAGATAGAAGCAACATCATACATAAGACTCTCCAACACATCATGTGGAGGAGAAAGATAATCTTGAAAGCAATAAACCGCACATTGTACCCTTGCTAGAAGATGGGCAACTCTATTGGTTTGCTTTCTAGTAAAAGACACTGAATAATCTGGATTTTGTCTAAGAATGCTACGACACTCCTGGATTATGTGGCCAACCTCCAGGTAATTTGCAGACCCATTGTTTATTGCCTGAACTGAAAGCCACCAATCAGTCTCGACAACCACCTTAGGAATGCACATCTGAGTATCCCGGCTCACTCTCAAAGTTAATTAATTCTTCTACTTGTAAAAGAACCCTGACTTAAACCTTATATTTAATCGGAGAAAAATAGAAGAAGTGGAGCAATTCGATCAACGCTTTTCGACAAGGACGAGATCCTAAAAGAAATAAGTGAATATTGTCACAAGTCTAGCCTAACATCATTGATGAAGCAAGTTACTTATAAAAGAAGACAAAGAGGTGGATGTTTGCCAAGATAACATGGTAAGGCTTGTGGCAATTAAGAAAAATTATAAATAAAAAAATTCAGATTTATTTGAAGGAAAAAATCAAGGTAAGTTTTATTTATTTTGCCATATATATATGTTATTCCATGCATATTATATTTTATTTATCTAAAAGTTGTGCTATATAAAATTTTAAAACTTAAAATATTTAAGCATGTTGTACATGCACCTAGATGCTTTATCTTTTTACTAATCTTCTACTCCTAGTTGTTATGCTATATTTTAATAGACCTTCAAGTCAGTAAGGTTCCCAACACAAATATAATTTTATAACATAAAAAATTACTAATTTGGCACGAATCAAAACTCAATCATTAACATAATTGTATTATCTTCCTCGTGTAAATGTAAATTTGTATGCACATCCATCTTAAAAAATTGACTCTAACAAATTCAAGTCTCAAGCCCAACTTCAAATATTTAAAAACAGATATCCTCCTAATTCCACAATTTCTTTATTCAACCAACCTTAAAATTTGTAATTAACATTTTACTCCATTAACACAATGAATGTTGAGTTATTTCCTTAATTGTATATTATTTTCTAAATATTACAAACTTAAGAAGTTTTTCCCTATATCAATCTCAACTGATTATAAGCCAAATTTTGGAGCATTTTTAAGTTAAACCCATTTAAATTTAAAATAATTGATAACTTAAAGTTAAAAAATACCCATCTTGTAATACATCATAAAAATAATTAAAGTAAAAAAATTTGTTTGAATTCATGTTAAAAGTGTGTATGATGCACCTTTTAAAAATAACTTTCTTTATTTTTATAATTTCATTAAACCTTCAGATTTTTGTTCAAATGAAATGCTTATAAAACTCTTTTTTATACGCTTCTAATGACCTACAAGTTAGCTACAATACAAAATTATTCAATAAAGAATAATTTAATGTTTAAATTATATTTTTTATATTAAGCAAATTCAATAAATAAATATTTTATATACATACCAAGCAGAAAGTAATATTCATATTAGTAAAATTAAAATATAATCATTTTCTTTTCAATGATGAACTGATATGTATTTTATAAGATCATTTATTAAATTATAATTTAAGCTAGTTTACAAAAAATAGAATATTCATTTGAAGGATAAAATAATTCGTGCTCCAACACCTGTTTTTTTATTACAACTATGATATGAAGAAATTAATTATACATTATATAATGATTAAAGCCCAATTACTCTTACCCACCCAAGGCCCACTTGACATACAGGTAAATCATGGATAATGATTCACAAAAGCAAATAGCACCACTTAACATAGTGAACCGTATCATGTTCTTTCAGATGGAAGGGGACTTGTCATAAATCTCTCCACATGCCAGTTACAAGTATATAAACCTTGCTCCCTAGGTCATATTCAGTTGAAGAAAATCTACCCTTATAAAAATGTACAATCTTGTACTGTTGGTTCGATTCAACAACTCCAAAGCCACAATATCCCTTGAAATGATACTCTGGTGTACTCGGAATCTTGAAGGCTTATGTACTCTTGTGTAATTGGATTACATACATATGTTGAATCATCATAACTATCTTCTAAGCATATTAACCCATTAAGTGAACCACTTAACCCCACATAGTCTCCCAAGGCAAGTCCTGAGGAAAATCTCATCAGAGGCTTGTAATGAATATCATGTTGGTCAAGTTGATCATCTAGTTGAACCACTGTAAGGTCACCATCACTGTCATTATCTCCATCCTCGGCATTTCCTTTATGAAGTAAAAGCATTTCAGATGATCTAGAGAGATGCAGACGGAAAAATAAAGTTCTGAGACTATATTATGCCATCTTTTGCACACACTTTTGCATGACACTATTGTCCTTACAGGAGTTCTTGATATAATTTCAACCATCATTCTGCGGGTAAGTCCATAGTGGAGAATTTGTCACTCCACACCTTGCATCAAATAAAATAATTCTTTTTGTTGAAGAAATATATCATTGACTAATTTTATAGATCTCAAACAAAACAAAGATTCATTATGCAAATGCAAATCTATATTCATTCAAATTTCCAAAATTAAAAATTCATATATCATGTTTTGTTAAATATTAGCTAGGATAAGACATAAATAAGATCATGTCATAATCGTGACATCATAATTACTAAAGCAAGAGTAGCTACTATATGGACTATTTGGTTGCACATGAATCCGTCTTATTTTCATGAGAATTCTCTTAGTCTAGGTCAAGTTATTTTCCTCGTTAAAGTCGAGCTATGGAATGGGGCTTGGTTAATGGAATTCTAAGTTCACATAAAATTAAATGGTGGGCCAATAATCCAGTTGGGGTTGTCACTGCTAGTGATAAAGATTTTTGGTGGAAACTGATCTCTCAAGGGGATCATGATATTGTAGCTTTTATTGATCGGAGCTTAAGTACTAATGCAAAAGGTTCAATTGCAGCAAGAATTGGAGGTATTGTTTATGATAAATCATGGGGGAATTTGTTACATTTTGTTGGACCATCTACAACTTCAAGTCCTTTTGAAGTGGAGTGCTTTGCTTTGAAAACCTTGTTAAGGATCTTAAAGGATAGTAGTTGGAAACATAGTCATATTTTGGTTCTTTCAGACAATAAACAATTGGTTAATCAATTGGATGTCACTGATATGCAATATAAGTTATAGAATTGCAAGGTGTTAGATATTCAAGTGAAGTACATTGTGAGAGAAAGGAATGAAGTGGTTGATCGAAATGCAAGAAGAGGTGATCGTCTTAGTAATTTGGAGATAAGTAGTTAAAGCTTAATTTTTCTTTTCCATTTAAGTAAATTCAAATTAGTAGTAAATATAGAATAGTGATTTATGTTGGTAGGGAATCTTTTAAGTGATTTTTGGTTAGTAGAGTTTATAGGTTGTTTAGGAATAATTACTGAGTTATTTTAGAGTCATTATAGTTACTTCGGGATATAAAAAGCTATCAGATTTGCTTGTGAAGTCTAAACGGTTGCTTGGGAACATGTACTGAGTCTATAGGGCTTTTATGTCACTTCTAGGGGGTTTTTAAGCAGTCTTATATATATACCAGTCATTTGCATGCGATTTGGTACCGATTTTCTTGATTTATTTTTCAGTAGAGAGGGTTAGTATAATTAGGGTTCTTGCTAGTCTTCAAAATGGAGGAGGAGAATGTTAATGTCAATGCAAGATGGCTGATGCCTGGTAAAGGGGTAGTTAATTGCAATGTCCATAGCTTCTTTTCTCATGAAGCCTTGCCGAATGGTCGCCATTCTGGGATTGACATATTGTTCAAAGATGGGGTTTGAGTGATTTTAAACATGACTGCACGAACCTTGGGTTTTGGGGATCAAAGAGAGAATGAATTTGGAATTATTATTTCCAACAGTAATTAGGATAATTACATAAGCGGTTTCCTATTTTCCTATTCTAAATACAAAAGAACATGGCACCCTATCAAATACATGCAAATCTATGCAATACTATACGTCATACGGCATAAGGCGTCCTTTTCATTAAGGATTAGTTTGACTACGGTTATGATATAGCTGCACAGGCTGCACAATAAGTTGGGTTTTAAAAAGAGCAAATTGAAACATTAACTACGAAGACTATTTAACATACGAGATTCACATGTGAAACACCAACTATTAAGACTATCTAACAAACCTACATGATTCACATGCTATCTAGCATGTTGTTGGCGTTATTAATACTCTTCTAAGAGATGAAATTTAAATTTGCTTTGTAGATGCTAAAGAATAACTTCATTCGTCGGAGGTCCACTACTAGAATTCTGTCAATAGACATCGGTCCTTAGACATCGGTTACTCAGACGACCGATGTTAAAGTTCTTTTAGATATCAGTTATTTTAAAACCGATGTTACTGCTTATATTAGATATCGGTCGAGAAGATAACCGTTGTTTATAGTTATTTTTCAAAACTGAGAACGTTAGTTAGACATTGGTTTTTAATATAAGCGATGTCTTTATTTTATAGACATTGGTTGTATTTTACAACTGTTGTCGATGATTAACTTCAAAAAAATTATAAAAAAACACGCGAAAACTTTCCCCCCTTTATTCCCCAAATATTCCCCCCTTAACTAAAAAAACCCGTTCCCCCTAATACTTTTTTCATGTCTCTCTCTCTCACTCTCTCTCTCTTCTGTCTCTATCACTCTCACTCTCTCTGCTCTCTCTCATGACTAAATTATATTCCCCTTTCTCTCTCGCTCATACATCTGACTCCCGTCTCTCACTCTCTCATTCTCTTCTTTCTCTTCCGTCTCACTCTCCTCTCTCTCTCCATATTCGTAATTAAACTATAATTATCTCATATTGTAACTAAATTAGGGTTCCTATTAAACCCCAAATTCAAGAACACCTTCAATTAATCAATTTCCAGTTACGAGGAACCCTAATTTCTCGACCGACTTTTTAATTTATTATTGATTTGGTTTCTATTATATATATGGTTTCTGTTATATATCATTTTACTTTTTGTAAAATTTGAGTCGAGCTATTGTTGATTGGCAGCCCGCTCATTTTCTAGAACCTTGATTAACTATTTTGTTTTCTCGTATTAAGCTTCTTTGGAATCTGGAAAAATAAATTCACCACAAGGCAATACGGAAGCCTTGGTATGCTTCAGCTTGTGCTGATTTGGGAATCTCTGCGTGTGTTTGTATGTGTAATATGTGTGTGTCTGTTTTGATTCAGTAAATTAGCTACACGTGCTTCAATCGTGCATTATTAATTAAGTAGTAGATGTATTTATCAATTAATGAGGCCGAGTTATATTTTTGTTGTTTTTTGATCTTCATCCAAAGATCTGTATGTATATGTGTGTGTTTTTGTGCTTGCTTAATCTGTGTATTTCATATTTTTGTGTGTGTATTCATTATTGGCTTGCAAGCTTTATTTATAGATGTACATTTATGATTTATGGTGTATGTATCCTACTTATATGACCAAATCACAGTTATTTTTCCTTTAATGTAATTGTGCTACGATATATGATTTTTGAGGGCTTTCACATAAATGCCTGTATACTGTGTTACTCAGACTTGGGTAGAAGTTTCCGGAATGGACACGTGTCCAGGTATCGGACTTGGCAATATTTTAAAAAATATACATGTTTTTGGCCTATAATAAGTGTCTGTGTTCGAGTGTCCATGTCCAAGTGTCGAGTGTCCAATACGGGTACTCGAAGGTAAAATGAAGGGTCCAAGCAACATAGCCTGTATATCAGTATTTTTAGATCAAGAAAACTGCTGCAAGCACCACTTTATTGTAGTAATGTACGATTGCATAAACTGCAGCACAAGTGCATTCTAATGTTATTGAATGTTAAATATTTAAGAATACCCAACTACGAGCATTTGTGCAGTTAAAAAACCTGTTTTCGTTATTTCCTTTTGTACTATCTGCTTTCTACTTAAGTATTTGAGAAGTGAATGTTGGAGTTTATCTTAAAACAGAATAACCAAGAAACAGATGAGCCTTTTATTGAGGATCAAGTGCCATTTGATGAATATTGTCAATCCATGGAAAATGATGGCACCTGGACTGGACATATAGAGTTACAAGCTGCTTCTCTTGTTACTCATAGTAACATATGTATACACCAAGTATTTCACTTTTCCCATCTTTATGTTTTGTTCCCTAGTTCAGTAATCTACTACAATTACTTACACTCAATTGAAATTTTCTAATATCCATTTGAATTCAAAAATCTTGTAGCATAATTATCTGAATAACCTATTCATGTTTATTATTTTGCGCTTATAATTTTATCCCCTTTATTTTTGCAGAAAATGTCACCTTGTTGATATATACAGAATTTTGATAACCGTGATGCTCAGATGAACCATTTGTAAGCATATGCTATAATTTTTATACCGTTGGTAGTTAAATATGTCATTACAATTAAACGAACTAATGTGATATATTTAATATATAGTCTTTTATGCATTATAATGTGTATGAACAGATAGCTAGTTAATATATTCAAAGTCATGGCCTAGTCTAAAGTAGATTGTGTTTCCTTGTGTTTGTATTTGGGTCTTATAAGATTTAAGCTTTGCACTTGCTTATTAGAAAAATAGACATGTATGCACAACATATTGTCCATCATTTTCAGCTGGCATGGGATTCAATTTCTGTTGCTGCTGGGTTTCAAACCATTATACGTATTAATCTCTCTTAATTTTACGGCATTATCATATTAACTTCTTATGTATGAATATAATATGCTTATTAGTTGTGCAGGTCATATCATGACGAGGAGCACTATAATAGTGTACGAGTAAAGGAAGACACATGTGCTGGAGTTGCCACGCCTGTGATAATTAAGGTTTTATATCTATCACTATTCTATGATTTTGTATATTGCCTATTTATTTCTAGGCATCCTATATTCTGACTGTGCGGTCAGGGGTTCAGAACTTATATCGCCTATTAGTTAAACATAATTGTGTTAAATATTTAACAAGTAGATGTAGGTTCTGATCTTGTCCAACTTCTAATTGGTAATTGGTAATAAAATCCTAAATATTTTCAATTTGTTCAAGGCTGATGCTAACATTTCGATGATATCTCATCAAGCTAAAGTCTCTGTCACCAACAAGTCTAAAGGAATAGCTGATAAAAATATAGCCCAAAAAATGCTAAAAAGGTCTTATACCATACTTAAACCTAGTTGCAGAGGAGAATTTATGTTCGCATTTCTTAACTTTTGTAGTTTAATTAATACAGAATATTTTTGTCATCTTAATCCCCTCAAGAAACAAGGCTTGTCTCTACTGTTCTAAGAAGAAATACAAGTCTTGTTGCAGATGAGTTGCTGGGAGATCCTCTACTAGGTTTATGAGGGGTTTGTTCTAGCCCAAAAGCTGGGCTATATTGGTTTTAGCGCAGGACTGTGTCGACTACAATTGTAGTCCCACTGATAGAATGTATGTGCAGCAAAATACACTCGAAAAATGAATTGATCAAGTAATTAGCTGAATAATCTGATGAAAGCAGTTAATGTATATATATTTACTTATCTGAAATTCATGAGCGCCTATGTTTGTACAAAGAGTTTGGTTTGGCCAAGTAAGCTTTCAGATATTTTACTTTTTTGCAGTTTCTGCGTATGGTTAGATTCAAATATTTGGTACTATCTTGAACATGTGTTTTCTTTGTCGATTTTTCAAGGATTCGAGTGAAGAAGAAAGAAATCATGCTGAAAAATTAATGGAGTATCAGGTACTTGTATTGTGTTTGCTTCTTTGTCTTATTGATCTTGTGCACATGTTTAATTATTTTACTTAATTGGTTAGGTAAATTAGGTGGTAAAACCTTTGGTATTCTTCCTTGTTTACTTGCTAGTTCAAGCTTAACGTAGAGTAGAAACAAGCTCATAAAGTGTATTAATATATGCTATAAAAAATTAATTTACCATTAAAGTGACGACCCATTATAAAATAGATATGATCCAATAATATAGATAATAACAATAGTAGTGATTAAAGCAAATCATGTTCAACGGATCTAGTAAATATCCTGGATGACCATTTTTTTTGTTTGTTCTTTCAGATGTGTATGATGTTTAAACAAATTGACTTTAATCTTCTTTTAACACTTTACTTTTATCAGTACACTGGCTTCTAAGCCTCCCATGGCTCTTTGACTCGGTCTATAATACTAAAGCTTCAACCTCCCTCTGTAAAATCAAAGATAACAACCTGTCCCACTGACTTTTGGTCTATTCTTATGAAATTTACATTAGCTGGTACATTGCTAACTATGTAGTCAGTTTTAGGTGGTTTATGAGAAGAAGGGCCAATATATAATATTTTGGAATGAGTTTGGAAAATTAATAAAACTTGGAATAATTGAGGATGCAACAAATAGAAACAGCCTGGCAAAACTCCTTAGATTTGAGAGGTATTTGTATTGTAGTTTGTATGAATCCACACTGCATTTTTATTCTAAGTTGTGTCTAATTGTCAAATTTATTGTTTTTTGCAGCACACAGTTGAACGAAAAACTAACTTCACTTGATCAATATACCTTATGCAATACCTAATGGATTATGAAGACAAGAACTGCCAGAATGTTTCCAACGAGCTGATAGTGCCAAGTAGGATGACAGACATTAAGGATGAGTTGTAAACTGCTACATCTTTGGACTATATATCTTAATGTATATTTTTTTTCTTTTCCCTAGTTTAAAGAGGGTACCCCAAAAAGTTGTAGTCTGTGCTAATTGGCTGTGACGTTATGGAGATGCTTTTTTTTACAGTTATGAGATGACTTTGATACAATTTGTGTTTTAATTTTTAGGTTATTGTAGAACTGATGTTAAAAACCAGAAATATACATCAGTTTACACATATGAAAGCAATATCTTAAAATCACAAAGACATCAGTAAAAACAGGGCAATAAGATTGATTCAAAAATAAACACATGATGTCTATTTGTCATATTAACATCGGTTATTTAGAAAACAATCGATGTCTATTGTCAACATTGACATCGGGTACTTAGAATACAATCAATGTCTATTGTTCAAATTAACATCGGTTCTTTATAAATGACCGATGTCTAATAGGTATGAGATGGCAGTTTTTTATTTTTAATCGATGTTAATTTATAAATATTACTTGTGTGTTATAGTTTTAAATATGCATAATCGTCCTAATATTACATTTTTGAACTTGAAAGTACACAATTAAATAACAAGAATGTGAATTAGACATCAGAAATTATCCAGAAACGATGTGTAATATTACTTAAACATCAGTTTTTAACCGATGTTTTTAAAAACCGATGTCTTTGAGAAATTATCTTTAAGATCAGTCGCGAAGACATCATACATTTTTTACACTGTAATAGTTTACTATCTCTTTTTATAACTACAATATTTCCATATGCCAAATACACCTCTGAGTCTTTTAATTGAATACACTTGTTGAACTTTAAGGTTTATATAATATCAATGTGGTAGCGATTGTCAATGTGCTTGCTTCGCCCGTGAAAAGCTGGGTTTTTTGCTAAGTCTATAGCAGATTTGTTATCTATATAAAGAATGACTGGACTAACATAATCATCGGTTACTTGACCGAGTAGTTTCTTTAACCAAATCGCTTGACATGCTGCAGCCGTGGCAGCCATAAACTCTGCCTCACAAGACGACAATGTCACACACTTCTGTTTTTGTGAGACCCAGGTTATAAGACTCTCATTCAAGTAGAAAACCATACCTCCAGTGCTCTTTCGATCATCGATATGGCCTGCAAGATCGTTGTCCGAGTATCGTGTTAGAATCGTGTTGTTGTTCTCCTTTGTATATACCAACCCATAGATCAATGATCCCTTTATATAACGGAGTATCCTTTTTGCTGCATTCAAATGCATGGCAGTTGCCCTCTACATGTACCTGCTTACTATTCCTACTGAAAAAGTGATGTCCGATCGTGAATGGACTAAGTAACGTAAGCCTCCAATCATACTCTTGAACTGGGTTGTGTCTAGTGCTTTTCCAGATTCGTCCTTCGAAATGTATTCCTTAGGATCTATAGGATACTTTGTTGGATTACACTCCAACATGCATGCCTTCTCTAGTATTTTCTTGGCGTACACTATTTGTTTCAGCTTGATATATCCTGGTCCTTGCTTGACTTCGATTCCTAAGTAGTATGAAAGCTTCCCCAAGTCGCTCATTTCAAACACGGAGCTCATACATTTCTTGAATTCCTTTATACCATCTATACTTGTACCAGTAATCGGCAAATCATCCACGTATACGGCTATAATCAATATTTCGTCATTCTCTTTTCTACTATAGACAGCATGCTCATAAGGACACCTCTCAAAACCGAGTTATGTGAGACACTTGTTCAGTTTTGCGTACCACGCTCTTGGGGCCCGACGTAAACCGTATAGGGCCTTCAACAGTTTATACACGTACTGCTCATGTCCTATCTTGATAAACCCTTCTAGTTGAGTGACGTAAACATCTTCTTGAATTTCTCCGTTCAAGAATGCTGTTTTGACGTCCAAGTGAAGAACTTCCCACCCTTGTTTAGAAGCCAATGGCAACAGCAGTCTAACAGTTTCAATCCGAGTGACTGGCGCAAAGATTTCATCGAAATCCACTCCTTGCCTCTGCACGTAACCTTTTGCTACGATTCGAGCTTTGCACTTGAGTATTTCACCATCTGGTCCCTTCTTTAATTTGAAAATCCACTTCAAACCTATTGCCTTTTGCCCAGATGGTAGCTTGGTTAATTCCAAGTACCATTTTCTTCAACTGCTTCCATTTCACGTTACATAGCCTTCTTCCAGTTGGATTCTTTGACTGCCTGATGAAAGGTTGTGGGTTCTTCGATTGCCATGAGGTACAATTCATCATCTTCTAGGTCAACTACTTCAGTATGTCTATATATATCATTTAGACAACTGTGCCTTTCAATCTCAGCTTTAGACCCTGAACTCGCTATATGAGTGCTTGACTGTTGTGAATTTTGAATATTTTTTGTATTGCTACTATCACTGAGAGGTGTAGCAAGCTCTTCCTCCATGGTATCATTCCCATAGGATGTATTAGACTGTTCTTTTGTTGCTCTTCCATCTTCATTCATCATTTGCATACCAGTTACATTGAATGTTTTTTGATTTACATAATTCATTTCCTCCTGGTGTTTCCACGACTAGGTCTCCTCAAATATCACATCTCTACCCACATTTACAGATTTGTTTTCAGGATCATACAGTCTAAAATCTTTCATTCCAGGTTCTTTGCCAAGATAGATAGTAGCTCTACTTCTATCATACAGTTTCTTTGTATGAACACTTGGTACCTTAATGTGTTCCAGACAACCGAAGATTCCGATGTCTCTCGGATCGGGTTTTTCGTTGGACCATGCCTCATACAGTGTTTTTCTTGACACAGACCATGTGGGGAGTCTATTCAGGACATATACGGAATGGAGAACGGATTCTCCTCACAGAAACAGATGTAATTCCTTTTCTTTCAAAAAACTGCGAGCCATTTCCAGAACCGTTTGATTTCGTCATTCAACAACGCCCTTTTACTGAGGCGAATAAGGAACCGTGTAGTGCCTAATGATTCCAGCCTCTTCGCAGTAAGATTCAAATGCCTTCGAGGTGAACTCCCCCTCTATCAGTGTGAAATGCCTTGACTCTTTTGTGTGAGGATTTTTCGACTTGTACACAAAAAATTTTGAAAGCTTCGAGTGCCCGGTCCATGCCTTTCAGAAAATACACCCACATAATTAGACTATAATCATCTACAAGTAATATAAAGTACCTATTTCCAGTAGTGGTGGTGGGTGCAATAGGGCCACAAGTATCACCATACACGAGCTCCAATGTCTGTTTTGCACTATAAGTAGTCTGAGTTGGGAATGGCTTTCTCATTTGTTTCGACATGAGACACCCGCTACAGATTTCCCTGGGTTGAGTAAGATGTGGCAAACTTCGTTCCATATCAGCTGTTGACATTAGAGATAATGCTTTGAAGTTAACATGTCGTAGCCATGAGTGCCAAAGCCATGTGGATTCATTAGACTTGGCCATCAAACAGTTTTGTTGGCTAGTTTCAAGGATGATTTTATATAACATGTTCACAGACCTTTTTACTTTCATGAATAAGTGTGCCTTACTTTCATATACCCACAGAAAATCTCCGTTAAGAACAATTTATAACCATCTTCAAATAATTGGCTAAGGCTAATAATATTATTACATAAGGTAGAGATGTAATATACCTCTTTCAGCATACGATCTTCTCCATTTTTACACCTTAAAATGATCGAGCCTTTGCCTTTTATGTGAACCATAGAACCTTCCCCAAACTTTACTTCACCTCAGACTCTTTCATCCAACTCTGCAAATTTTGTGCCTTGCCCTGACATGTGTTTACTTGCACCAATGTCAAGGTACCACAAATTGGATTTAGTAAGCTTTCCTTCACAGGCAGTCCTTAATTTTGGTACCACCTTCTCCTCATTCAGCAATATGACAGTTTCTTCCCTTTCGGTTAGTAATAACGCTTGTTCATCATCTTGAATTTGCACCATATTGACCTCTATCTTTTCATCCTTATCTCGTGTCGGCTTACAACACTCAGATGCATAGTGTCCGTAAGCATCACAGTTCAAACATCAAATTCTGCTCTTGTCACGACTTGTACGTCCTCCATCTTTACTGCGATAATCATTTGTACCTCTTCGAGTTCTTTGTCGCCCACTGTTATTTTTCCTTAACCATTCCTCTCTGGTTAGGTGGAGCTTTCCTTCTTCCCTTTCTCTCTTTGACCATTATTCTTCAGTAAGGAAAAACTGACCACCACAAGTATTTTCAGGTTGACCTCGCATTCTTTCTTCATGCTCTTTGAGTGAGCCTACTGTTTCTTCGATTGTCATAGATTCCAGATCCTCAAATTATTCAATAGTAGATGAAATTTGTAGGAATTTAGAAGGAACAGCTCTGAGCAGCTTCTTTACCATGTAAGTGTTGGAATTATAATCTAAATTTAATTATATGTTTTACTACAATATTAGTAGTTCTATTTGTAGCAAGTGGTGAGGATTATTCTGTGTATGTGGTTTGATTAGCTAGGTGTGGAGAGATTGTAGGAGTATATTTTCAGTAATTGAGTAATGGTAGGAAATCTGCTGTAATACCTAGTTTTAAGGCTTCACATCTTGGTGAGCAAGCTACCATATATTGGTTAGCCTATATATGTAACCCTGTATTCACTACTAAAAATATGGGATCAGACATCGGTTCTGAATCGATGTTAAAAAAAACTGAACCGATGTCTTCGCGTGTGATGTTAAATGTCATCAGGCTTTGACATCGGTTCACAGCCGATGTCTATTACAGTGCTATACAGCGGTTTTAAGAATAATTCTGATGTCTTTGCAACAAATTTCAACTTATATTACAGTATTTCTAGGTGAATATGAGTATATTATGGGGTAATTATCCATTAAAACATGAAACCTACAAGCTCTAAAAGATATTTTTTTTTAAAATCTTTCAAACAAACCGATGTGGAAATCTAGATCAGACATCGGTTATGTTGTCTGACCGATGTGAAATGGTCCATCAGACATCGGGTACTTTTATCAACCGATGTAAAATAATGGGTTAGACATCGGTTTCGTTCATTTGGTGATGTTAAATCCTTTTATTTAACATCAGTGTTTTTTTCTAACCGATGTTTAATCTTTAATATTGTAAAATTTAAGACATCAGCTATTGAAAATTCGATGTTATTTGGCTTAAAATACATTGATTTTTTTAAAGAACCGATGTCAAATGACTATTTGACATTGGTTTTTGTAGTTCTTTTTCTTTTAATATTGTTTCACCTGATGTCTTTTGTTCATTTTTACATCAGTTTTAAATTACCATTCTGATGTTAATATATGTACTGTAAATTGCATATGCCATCCTGGTACTATTAATAGCCCAGGGAACCAATTGCATTTTCAACCAGAAAAATACCAACAATATGAAATACATCCAACCAAATTTGTAAAAATATAGAGGTATACATTGATACCAAATTTACTAACATTCAATCCAACAAGAGCTCAATTCGGACATTACATTCCAAGTCTAAAATAAACATCCCAACTAAAAACAATAAAACCCAAATTCTCTAGTTATTACATCCAACATTCTAAACATGTTTGACTAGTTAATATGTACCACTTGTCAAATTTTGACAATTCCAAACATAAATCAGAATGATGGATGTAATTGTCACCAAACATCCCTTAATTAACCACCAACCACCAGCAAACACAATATCAATTCACATAGTTCAGAGGAAAGCTATATATATAGATACTTATCATTTTTACATCTTGTCTTGGATAAATTCAAGCACCTCCATCCGCACCTCATCCAGCTCCTGCCTTGTGTAGGACTTTCGAGTTTTGGCTGCCCACTATAAAACACACGTAAAAATTAGCAACCTGAATATTATTAACCAGAATTGCCATATGTATAATTAAAAATAAACAGAACCAACTATTTATAATTTAACCAGAAGAGGACCTTTTCTATATTTAACCGTAATTTTCTTCATTAATCCAAAACTATATACCAGATAGTTCCTTATCACTAATAAAAACAAGATCCATCTGGAAATCACTAATAATAAAAACTGATAATAAAAATGGCACTCATATTTATCTGTCCTGAAAAATTACAAAAAAAAATTCTACATGCCATCTATCGGAAATGATTTGCATATATACCTTGGTAGTAAAAGATAGCTCCTTATCAGCAATGATATCTTTCATG
Organism: Apium graveolens; assembly: GCF_009905375.1. Lineage (NCBI taxonomy): Eukaryota > Viridiplantae > Streptophyta > Magnoliopsida > Apiales > Apiaceae > Apium > Apium graveolens. Next base: position 6,230,547 of record NC_133650.1, on the reverse strand, counting down.
TATCGCATTATAACATAGCCACATTCAACCCCTCCTGGTTGTTTGGGAGATCCCTGTTACAATATAAAATCTGAATTAGCACCAGAAATTAATTAAAATTACAAAGTGATAAAAAAATACAAAAAACTTACAAGAAGATTCTTTATCTGAGGAGCTTTATTTCCCCTTCCAGTTTGAGCATTGTAGGATTTCATCGCTCTACATTGCAGAACAACAATAATATAAATGATTATTTTTCAAAAGGGAGAATATTTACTATATATATATATTTATATATAGTAATTAACAGAAATATATTACTCTATTAATGATTTTTCCAACTCATCAAAATATGTTGGATGTGGCAGAGGGTTCAGAATATAAATGTCGCCATCCCAAATTACAACCAAAATTCAGTGGCAACTATGTTTATAAAAAAGAAAAAAGAAAAACACAAGTCAGAAATTTTAAAAAAACTACCTAAATATATTAATTTGTAAAATCATGTCTAAATTAAAAATACTTATGATTATGTGGCATGAAGTACATGCGATAGGGACTACTCTCTTTCAACCGATTAACAAAATAAGAATGAAAAGATTTGTTCAACGTAAATGTAGCTCCTGGATCGAAAAATCCATATAAGACCACAACATCATTCTTCCTCTCAATCTTAATCAGTCTTTGCAAGAGCCTACCAGGGAGTGAATTACATTACTTATAATATCCGTATAAAACATGAATATTGAATATGTAACGATAAAAAATTAACTTACGCCATATAAGCAGATATTGCAGCTTGGCCAATCATATCGAACTCCAACAATGCTTTCACATTTTCATGCAATATATAAATTATTTTCTCAGTCCCAAACACGTCCGAATCACACGGAATTGGTATTGACTCCCCAGTGGCTTTCATGAAGACTGCAGCATGTTTGTATAACACCTTGTACTGCTTTGGCACATTCTTGTTTAGCTTCTTTTTTCTATAATCATCTTGAAGTTTCTGCAACTCATCTTTCCGCTTAGACTGCCCCTGCAACACTTCCTTTTTCTTTTTCTACACAGAATTAACTAAAACAAGAATAATCGGTTATTATTGACATAACTACTATAGAATGCAACAATCAATTCAGAGTATATTGACATAATTTTTATATAACATACCGCCACAGTTGGGTAGATGATCAATTCACGAGGCCATGCTACGTGAGAGCCAACTGCTTGGCGTACAACCTCAATTTCACCAGGTATGGGCAGTGGAACCGACGCCTCTGGCTGGATGTGTCCGTCAACCGACACACGAACATGTGCGGGCTTTAGAGGCACTCCGTGTACTGAAACATTCATCTCTTCGTGATCATCAAAAACTGTTCCAAAAGCAACCTTGTTCTCTATGCAATCCAGTGCAAGCTCACATGACTGTGGACCCTACATTATAGTGAGGGATCAATTTAATTTTATTGCATAAATCCCAAGTCTGTAGGCATATATCTAGTAGATCTTAATAATATTTTACCTTCTTTCCGCTCGGAGGAGAGGGGTCAAAACCAACAAAGTCTTCATCATTTACCAACAACTGTTTGGCACTCAGCGGTTTAACAGCAACTCCAACATTCCGCTTATCAGCAGCTCCCTCTTTATTAACAGGTACTTGATAACTTGATTTGTCAGAGAACATAGGAGAGTGACCATTCGAAGCATTAACCAAGGCCTTAAGTTCAGCCATCTCCCGCTGATTTCTTTCCAACTGATCCAACGACTCTGCCTTGGTAATTTTAGTCTTTTTTGCTTTCGGCAAATTGAAGAATGCTGTTGGAGTGACAAAGCCGCCAACCCCTCGAACCCTTCCTGCGTGCTCAGGAGTCTGAAGTGCCGTAGTCAACACATCTTCTGTTCCATGTGGAACAAATTCACCCTTCTCCTTCATTTCAAGTAACTCAGCCTATAAAATAAATACAAACAATTAGTGCATTATTTATGACGCAATTATCTTTGAAGGGAATGCAGTATTAAAAATATCACTTACAATTCTCGCATTTATTTCCGCTTGCTCTTCAGTAAGCTCATCAGGATTCTTTTGCATCCTAGCCTTCCACCAAAAAATTGCACGATCAGGTTTCTCTTTCCGCTTTAAGTTCCCTTTCTTTATCTGTTAAAAAAGAGAAAATGTTTAAACTCCCTTAAAACTTAGAATTGCAAAGCCAAATAGATATGGTTCTTACTTCTTCTTCTCGCAAACCAATATACCCCTTCCTTGACAAGCGGTGATGATATTTCCGTTTACCCACTCTATTGCTCTGTAACTTACGTTGTTCCTGCACCAAAATAAATTAGTAAAAATTAATAAATATTATTTAACCAAAATCTATTTAATCATTTAGCAAGTAAAATGGCAATCATGTATATTTTATTAGTAGAATATATTCATACCAGCCATTTGGGGCTCGTCCTCTCTACAACAAATTTCTTCCAAGGTTCTTTACCAACAAACGCATACTTCTTCGGAGGCTTCATCAATTTCTTCTTTTTTCCAATAAATGGCATCACATATTTTGCAGTTAAATCAGCTTTAAACTTCCTCCATTTTTCACCTGCCGATTGTAGCACAAGCTTCTCACTTTCTGGGGAAATTTTGAATGTGTCCTAAAGAGCCACATAATATAAATTAGCCACATAATTTACAGTCACAATTTAAATAAAATGAAGAAGTCAACAAGGGATATAATTTACCTGGACATCATCCCATAATTTTGCTTTTAGATTACAATCCACTTTTGGCCAGTTTTCAGTGTCGATTGGAATCATTGTCCTTGCGAGCATTCATATGTAAGACTGTAAAGTAGGCCTGGTATTTCCGATGGGAACTCCAAAATCATTGTATCTAACTTTAAATTTCTTTCCCTGAGCTTTCTTCACCACTACTTTGTGAAGAGCTGAAACACCACGCGCACCTCCTAGCCTTTTTTTTGCAGATTCAGAAGTGGTCATCGTTTCTTCACAACTACTTTGAGTTTGATATTGTGGAGGGACTTGAACCAACTTTTCATTACAAGTCTCTGAAGTTTTGACATCAGGAACAATCTCATCATCAACCTTTTCAGAGTTATTCTTCCTGTCATTTTCTTCGAAAATTACTTTCTTGGCTTTTTGCTTCTTTGCCATTTTGCTCCCTTAGTCTGCATTAAATTGAATAATAAAGCCATCAGTTGAACAATATATTTTCAGTCCGTCATTAATTACAGTCAAGCATAAATAATAAATTGTAAAATCAGCAAGTACGAATACAACTATATAAGAACAATAATTTACCTAAACTGCAATCAATAATTAATCACATCCGAAATAACTCTAAAGTATTTTATAGAAGTACAATTAAATAATGCAAAATAATTAAAGAAAAAATAATGCCATCAATCAGTAATTATGGATGAACTACTTATATGATTATAACAATGCAAAACAAAAGAAAAAAAAAATTAACAATATATTTTACACATTATAACACAATTAAAGGCAAATATATATGGTTCATTCAGTCATTCAAATTCCCATTTAGATATATATTTTACATAAAGCTACATCATCAGTCAGTAACGATATTAGGTGCAGGAGTTTTAGTAGCAGTATTTTTAATCCAAATTCCCTCAACATTAGGTCTAGCAGTATGAGCGACATCATCAGTAGTGACATCAGTTGCGGGGATTTCAGTGCAGAATGGGGGATGTTCCATGATCGTGTCTCCTAAGTCATCTTCATTATACAATTCTTGGTAGTCTCGAGTTGTGGAGGACAGAACAATAGACCAGGTAGCATCAACGGGATCTTCAAGGTAAAATACTTGCTTGACTTGGTCAACAGAAACATATTTATCTTTTTTGTGACCTTTTCGACTAAAATCCACAAGTGTGAACCCAAGATCATCAACCCTTATTCCTTTATCATTACTTTCCCATTTACACAGGAACAAGGGAGCTTTGAATGCATGGTAGTCTAATTCCCATATCTCTTGTATGATACCGTAAAATGTCAAATCACTTTCTACGGGGTTCAAGTCCTTGGCACTAGAAACCTGGACCGCTTTAGCAATGACAGACACCCCGCTGTTTTGAACAACGCGTATGTCATCTCGTTCCTTTGTAAAATATCGCACTCCATTCACTAGATAACCTTGATAAGTTAGTACTGAAAATGATGGCTTGGCAGCGAGCCATCTTATCGTATCTGAAACACCTTTGTTATTCTCCCTTAGTTCATCATTCACCTACAGATATGATAAGAAATTTTAAATCCTAAATAGCTAATAGTCGTCATTACACTACATATCAAAGAACCTAATACAACACTTACTTTGTTTTGAAACCAATCAGCAAAGAGCCGATTGTGCTCTCTCATGAGCCAATGTAAGCTTTTCCTTTTCCCTCGGTGAATTTCTTCAAGATATTCCTTATGCATTCTGAAAAATGCATATGGAATGATATATTAAAGACACATTACAAGACTAATTACTGGATAATGAGGAATTGAAAACAACAAACTGCATAAACTCACAGAATATATGGAAACACTTCAGCGTTGTTTAGAAGGACATGTAGATGTGCTTCATCTCGCTCCTTCTCTTCCACTGATTTTATTATCACAGCGGATAATGGACCTGATATCTTATTATCTTGGTCCTTTGGAAGACCGGCAGTGGAGTAATTCTGACTAAGAAACTCGGTGCAGAATTCTACGGACTCTTCTCCAAGGTAACTCTCTGCCATACAACCTTCGGGATAATAACGATTTCGAACATAACTCTTTAGTACTTTATTAAACCGTTCAAACGCATACATCCACCTATAAAATACTGGTCCACATAAGCGTAGTTCCTGGACCAAGTGGACTACTATATGTACCATTACATCAAAAAATGACGCATAGAAAACCTTTTCTAGATCGCACAAGGTTAGTATAACATCTGACTGCAGCTTATCCAGTTTTGACACGTCTACTACTTTGTTGCACAAAGCATTAAAAAAGAAACACAATCTAATAATTGTGACCCTAACATGCTTCGGAAGAACGGAGTGTATTGCAACCGAGAGTAATTATTGGAGAAGAATGTGGCAATCATGTGATTTCAGCCCGTAAATATTCAAATCAGGCATGGAAACACAATTTTTTATGTTCGATGCATGTCCGTATGGAAGTTTCATCGACATTAATGATGACAAGAAAGTCCTTTTTTCTGCCTTTGACAAAGTAAAGGGAGAAGGAGGCAAATAGGTTTTCTTTACTCCTACTTGGGGAGCCAAATCAGATCTAACGCCCATTTCCATCATATCACGACGGGCTGCCGCACTATCCTTTGTCTTATGGCGCATATTTAGTAATGTGCCAATCAGACTATCACATACATTCTTCTCGACATGCATGACATCAATAGAGTGCCTAACATGGTGAAATTTCCAGTATTCTAACTCGAAAAATACTGACTTTTTCTTCCATGGACTTTCAACCTTCTTTTCCTTCTTCATTTTCTTCCCAAATTCAAATTTGATTTGTTCTTGCTCTGCTAACACTTCTTCTCCGGATAGGGTTCGACGCGGCTGCCCAAACTCTTGTTGTCCATTAAAAGCAGCCTTCTGCCTTCTATAAGGATGATGTAGAGGCAAATATCGACGATGCCCTTGGTAGCACATTTTCCTACTATGAGTCAAAAATTTAGCTACGGTGTCATCTTCACAAACTGGACAACACTTATAACCCTTATTAATGCAGCCAGATAAATTTGCGTAAGTAGGGAAGTCATTTATCGTCCACATTAAAACTGCTTTTAAAGTGAAAAATGATTTATTATACGCGTCATACATATTTTGGTTCCCCTTCCTTCCAAAGCTTTTTTAAATCATCAATCATCGGTTGTAAGTAGATGTCGATGTTATTACCAGGCTCATGCGGGCCAGGGACCAATATCGACAACATCATAAATTTTCTTTTCATACATAACCAGGGAGGAAGATTGTAAGTCACCAATATGACTGGCCAGCAACTATATCTATTAGATAGGCCATTATTGTGCGGGTTTACACCATCCGCCGATAAAGCCAAGCGAAGGTTTCTCGGTTCACTACCAAATGATGGCCACCTATAATCTATATTTTTCCAAGATGGAGAGTCGGCTGGATGTCGCATTTTACCATCTTGTATCCGCTGTTGCGCATGCCAACACATTAGTTTAGCGGTGGAAGGAGATTTAAACATACGTTTAAATCTAGGAATTATTGGAAAATACCACATGACTTTGGCTGGAAGATTAATCCTCTCTTCACCTTTCTTTGTCAACTTCCACCGAGAAAGTTGACACTTAGGACACTTGGTTGCATCAGCATGTACACCCCTGTACAGTACACAGTCATTCGGACATGAATGGAACTTTATATACTCTAGACCTAAATTGGAGAGGGTTTTTTTTTTGCTTCATATGCATTACTAGGTAAAACATTATCTTTGGGAAGTAGAGACCCAACAGAAGAAAGGAGGTCAGTGAAGGCACTATCGGTAATACCAGACCTAGATTTCCAGTTATGCAACTTCAACATCGACTCTAACTTAGTACAGTCACTACCCTCATATAGAGGTTGCTCAGCATCGGCTACGAACCTCCTAAACTGATATGAATCATTATCATATTGACTCGAGTTATATGCCGCTTCACAAACATCAACAGTTTCCGAAGCAGCGACATGCTCCTGATCTTGCTCTGACGCTTCATCAGAGGCTTGCTCAGGAGGTGGGTCTGGAGCTTGCTCTTCAGGTGGACAACTAGCACTTGAAGATTTAGGACCCGTAGAAGCAGTCTCCCCATGCCAAACCCAATGCACATAACCTAGACAAAAGCCATTGTCATAGATATGGCCCCTGATTGTTTTTATAGAGAATTTTTTAAAATTGGCGCATCATCCACAAGGGCAAGGAATTTTGTTACGATCTTCAGAATTTTCTTCAGCATATATCAAGAAGTTTTCCACCCCCATTTCAAATGGTAAAGAATCCCTATCTTGCAAAATCCATGTCTTATCCATCAAATTTCCCTACCTGATAGCCACTATAAATATTAAAAATCCAACACATACCTATATATAATTATTTAATAAAAGGCATATCAAATTTGTGTTGGTTACTGTAGGGATTAATTATATAAACTTAGAAAGGAGTAAATACCTTGATATCCTAATAATTTATAGTACTAATTCATTACTCTAAGATCCTATACATATACCCAATTAATTACAAAACTAGACTAAATTTATAAACTAGACTAAATTAAACCAAGATAATTAAAACAAATTAAACCAAGATATTTGAAAATATCACATAATTAAAAACCAATAATTCCAACATTCACAGCCCAGACAATTGATAAATTTCCTTCACATAAATAAAACTCAGTGAGAACTTGAGTATTGAAACAAATTCAGCCCATAAATAAATAAATTAAAATTATCTGTTACTTGTATCTGTGAGAAGGGTAATTATACAAAACAATTACTATAATACAACACAAGTAACAGATAGTTCATATCAGGAATGTAGAGACTTGTTCATATCAGAGAAATGACTATCATACAAAACAAGAAATGCAGAGACTTGTTCATATCTGAGACCTGTTCAAATGCAGCCCCAAAAACCCCCCCAAAACACACTAATATGTATGAACAACCCCCAGAAAACACATAATTAAAAACAGAACAGAAACATTTACATTTACATCAATGTACCTAAAACATTGATTTACATCAGTGTACCTAAAATATTTAACATGACATAAAATTCCCAAAAACAGGACATAAAACCCCCAAAAAGAAACAAACATAAAACCCCCAAAAACATAAAACATTTACATGCACAAAGAAGAAAAACAGTAAAGAAGAAAAGAAGATAAACATAAAACATTTACATGCACAAAGAAGATATTAAACATAAAAATGAGGGAGATAAACAGTAAAGAAGTAAAGAAGAATATACCTCCGGATGCTTTCAATGTTCCAAAACCCCAATGTTCTAAACCCTCAGTGCTCCAACCTTCAAATGCTGTCTACCTCCAGATACTAGCTCCAACCTCAAGATACTAGCTCAATTTCAAGTTTAATTTGCTCTAATTTGAAGCTCCAAATCTTGAATTAGAATTGGGGCTAAAATTAGGGTTTCAGAGAAAAGAGAGAAGAGACGGTTAACAGAGACTAAGGTAAGAAGAGAGAAGAAAGGTAAGAAGACTAAGAGAGAAGGAGGGGAGAGATGAGAGAGACGAGAGAGGCGAGGGTCGGGGAGAGATGAGAGGCTCGCGGGAGGTTTTTTGGAAAGGGGGGAAAATATGTTAAAGTGAATTTTTTGTTAAAATTAAAGGGGGGAAAGTGTACTGAAAAGCGGGGGGGGGGGGAGTTAAGTAATTTTTATTTTTTTTAAAAGGCCATAGACAACGGTTAACAAAATGAACTGATGTCAAAGTTAAAAACAAATTTGTGGCCTTTTTAATTTCTGAAGATAGACAACGGATACTAAGTGAAACCGATGTCAATATGCGTATTCAACATCGCTTTTTACAAAACCGATGTTAAACTGCATTTTAACATCGGGTGCATTACATGCCGATGTCTAAGGACCGATGTCGTATCTACTATTTCTAGTAGTGATTCGTCATTTAATATTATCAGACTTTCCACGTAATTGATTTCTCAATTTATACAATCAGATTAAAACCCTATATCTGGTACCGGAGCCACCAGGTCTAACGCGCGCCAAATGCCATGGAGATGAACAAGACTAAGGACAGCACAGTTGGTTTAACGTACCCTATGTCAACAAAAAGTAACTACAGCGTATGGGCCCTGAAGATGAAGGTTTTTATGCAGGCACATGGAGTATGGACGGCTGTTGAAACTAAAGACGACAAAGCGGTGATCGAAGAAAAAACTGATAAAACAACTTTGGATGCTATATACCAAGGAATCCCTAAAGATATACTATTATCGGTGGCGGACAAGAGCACCGCAAAAGAAACCTGGGCTGCTATTAAAACCTTATGTCTGGGAGCGGATAGAGTCAAGAAGGCATGCGCACAAACTCTGAAGGCTGAATTCGAGGGATTGAATATGAAAGATTCAGAGAAATTGGATGACTTTTGTATGAAACTCAATGGCCTGGTAACTAATATCAGGGCACTTGGGGAGATGATCGAGGAATCATATGTGGTAAAGAAATTGCTTCGCGCAGTTCCTTCAAAATTTTTGCAAATTACGTCCACAATTGAGCAATTTGGCAATGTGGAGGAAATGTCGGTGGAAGAGGCAGTAGGTTCATTGAAGGCCCATGAGGAACGACTCCGTGGACATGTAGAAAACACGGGAGAACAACTCTTACTCACAGAGCAAGGATGGGAGAAGCGGGAAAACAAGGACGGGCAACTCCTACTCACCCGGGAAGAGTGGATGAAGAGATCAAACAAAGGGGGAACGGAGCCCCAGAACTCTAGATATTGAGGCAGAGAAAATACATGCGGAGGCAGAGACAGATGCACGATTAGATGCTTTAACTGTAGTAACTTTGGGCATTATGATGCTGAATGTCGCAAGCCAATGAGAGAGAAAGAACAGAGTGCAGAAGCAAACCTGGTTCAGACTCAAGATGATGATCCAGCGTTGTTGTTGGTTGAAAAATATGGAGAGAAAAAGAGCAATGTAGTACTGATGAATGAGGAGATCAAACCACGATTAAATGCACAAAAGACAACCGGAGAAGAATCGAATGTATGGTATCTGGATAATGGCGCGAGTAACCATATGACAGGCCAGAGATCAAAATTTTCAAGTTTAGATGAAAAAATCCAGGGGCAAGTGAAATTTGGAGATGGATCTTTGGTAGAAATTAAAGGGAGAGGTTCTATTGTACTGCAATGCAAAAATGGAGAAGAAAGGACTCTAAGCGAGGTGTATTATATTCCTAAACTATATAACAACATCATAAGCCTTGGACAACTCTCCGAGGAGGGAAATCAGGTGACACTAAGTGGTGATTTCTTGTGGGTGCGTGATAAACAAGGGAAGCTACTCATGAAGGTTAAAAAGTCCGTGAATCGGATGTACAAAATTATCATCGAAACAAATAAACCGAATTGCCTACTCAGATCTCTTCATAAGTATTATTTCTAACTAACACCCTTACTATCATCTCTTAATAAGTTTGGGGTCCAACAATTTCATGTTGGTGTATGAATAGTGATGATATTTTGCTTGAGGGAATAATTCTACAATATGTTGGATATTTTTATCTAAACATATTTAATTTAAATAAAGTTAATAGTTGTTTTATAGTATTAACGGATAGTTTGAGTTAGTCGTGAGTTTATAGAGTATTTTTAGGAGAGTTGATTCAGTAAGAAAGTAGTGGAGAAGTAATAGGGGTCTGTTAGTAATGTATGCGGTTTTGTAGCTATTCTGTAGACCTGATTCTCTATATATTCCTGTATTATTTCATTTTGTTATAATAAGAAAAGCCAACAGTTATTTACTTCAGTTTATTACTTTTTTGTTATGTTTTACACGCACCTGTAAATCTTTTTCTTACACCTGATTTCAGAGCTAAAGACCCGGAGATAAGATGGAGTCGAGCAAAACAAAGGAGAGCAGTTCCTTTGGGCTAAGCTATCCCATGTTGACGAAAGCAAACTATACTGCATAGGCACAAAAAATGAAAGTGTTCATACAAGCTCACGGGGTGTGGGAAGCCATCGAAACAAAGGAAACTAAAGATGGGAAATCCACTTTAGAGGATAAAACGGACAGGCGTGCTTTGGCTGTGATATATCAAGGGATTTTTAAGGAGTAATTGTTGTCAATAGCAGATAAGAGCAAAACAAAGGGGGCATGGAACGCTCTAAAACCATGAGTTTAGGGGAAGAGAAAGTCAAGCAAGCTCGTGCACAAACATTGATGGGTGAATTCGAGGCCACGAGGATAAAGGAAATCGAGCAACTGGATGATTTCTACATGAAATTGAACAACCTGGTGTCAAACATTAGAGCACTGGGTGAAAACTGTATGAGCTTACGTGGTAAATAAATTGTTCAGGGTTGTTCCCACCAAATTTTTACAGATTGCATCTGCCATAGAGCAATTTGGAAACTTGGTGGAGATGTTACTTAAAGAGGTAGTGGGTTCTCTCAAAGCTCACGAGGAGAGGTTTTGTGGAACTACAGAACCCAGTCATGGGCAGCTCCTTCTGACAGCAGAGGACTGGAAAAATAAAGAAAATAATGAGAACCAGTTGTTGATGACTTTAGAGGAATGGGTGAAATGTACTAGCAGGGATGGAACCAGAGTGATTGTTGAACCTCGAGGACGAGAAGGTATAAGGACAAGTCGCGACAGGAGAAAATTGAGATGTTTTAATTGTCAGAATTATGGTCATTTCGCATATGAATACCATAAGCCTCGATGAGACGTGAAGGAAAATCACAAGGAGGTAAACTTGTCAAAAATAGAGGAAGACGAGCCAGCTTTGCTGTTTACTGAATGCAGGAACGAGGAAATGGGTGTTATCATGTTGAACGAAGAACGAATGATTCCAGACATGAAGAAAATTGATGAGGGAAGAGAATCACAGGTTTGGTTTCTTGCAATGGGGCTAGCAATCATATGACTGGCCAAAGGGAAAAGTTTAAGAATACTGATGAAAGTGTGAATGGCTTGGTGAGGTTTGGAGATGGCTCCACTGTTAATATAAAAGGAAAGGGAACAGTGGCGTTTAAATGTAAAAATTGAGAAGAAATGTTACTGAGGGAGGTTTATTTCATAACAATGCTGAGAAATAATATTATCAGCTTGGGACAAATAGAAAAAGACGGGAACAACTTAGTATTTGATGGTGACCTACTGTCCATTCATGATGAAAGAGGAAGGCTGCTCATGAGGGTTACAAGATCTGCAAACAGACTATACAAGGTCAGCCTCGAGGAGAGTGCTCCAATGTGTCTAATGTCGAGAGCTGAACAGACTACGTGGTTGTGGCATGAGAGGATGGGACACATGAATTTTCAAGCATTGACAGAGATGTCCAAGGATGGATTAGCTCGAGGCTTGCCAGAACTAATGATACCAAAAAAAATATGTGAAGGATGTTTGATGTCAAAATAAATGGGAAAGAATTTCCGACATCCGATTTTGTTTCATGCGAAAGAGAGATTGGAATTAATACATAGAGATTTATGCGGGCCTATTACTCCCACAACGCCAGTAGGTAATAAGTATTTCTTCTTGTTAGTAGAAGATTACTCTCGGAAAATGTGTGTGTATATGCTAAAAGAAAAGAGTGAAGCGTTTGAAGTATTTAAAAAATTTCGGAGCACGGATGAAAAAGAAAGTGGCTGTGAAATCAAAATTTTCAGGACGAACCGTGGTGGAGAATTTTGTTCAAATGATATCACAAACTATTATGAACTTTCTCGCATAAATAGATAGTATATAGCACCTTACAACCCACAACAAAATGGGGTGGTTGAGTGGCGGAATCGAACAATAGAAGCAATGACAAGAAGTCTATTAAGAGGAAAGAAATTACCAGCTTATATCTACTCAACCCCTTGCCAACAAAAATTTATGTGGAACAACACCTTAAGAGGTTTGGAAAGGTACGAAACCAAATCTTGATCACATTAAATTCTTTTAGTTGTCTTGCATATATGAAAGTGCCACAGGTGCAAGTTATAAAACTTGACGATAGAAGCAAAATTGTGGTTCATCTGGGCAAAGAACCAGGGTCCAAGGCCAGTCGATTATACGACCCCATTATTGGTCGTGTTCATGTTAGTCGAGATGTGATATACCAAGAGGATAAGTGTTGGCCATGGGAAAATCAGGGTACTGTAGAAAATGAGGTGAAGTTTCCAGGATTGCTAGTTGTGGTGAATTTATAATGAGCTGAGGTCGATGGTGCAGAAAGTGGCAATGGGTCTCAAACAAATACTACAGTCAGGTCAAGCATCTCTGGTGGCGATGAGTCTCAAATGAATACACCTGTTCAGTCATGTACCTCAGGAGAACAAACACATTCAGCTGAATCTGAAGATGGTGCAGAGAGTTCCGGTTCAGCTGCATAAACTGCCAGCAGTGAGCCGCGACATTTCAGACTGTTAGGAGACATATACAATGAAATAGAGGAGATCGAGTTAGATGAGGAAATGTTAATGCTGTCAAGTGAAGACCAACCTTGGTTGTTCATGCTATCAAAGAAAAGAAGTAGAGAGATGTAATGGATAGTTAAATATATTACATTGAGAAGAATAATACATGGGTGCTAACTGACTTACCTGATGGTCACAAGGCAATTGGGGTAAAATGGGTTTATTTTAAATGAAGGACATGAATGGGAACATTGTCAAACACAAGGCACTTTTAGTGGAGAAGGGATATGTGCAACAACAGGGGATCGATTTTGAGGAAGTATTTGCTCCCGTCACAAGAAGGGAAATGGTGCGTTTGATCTTGGCATTGTCAGCAAAATATGGGTGGGAAGTCCATCATATGGACGTGAAATCTGCGTTCTTAAATGGGGAGAACCAATAAGAGGTTTATGTGCTACACCCTGAAGGTTACGAGAAAGAAAATCAAAAGGGGAAAGGGTATAAAATATTGAAAGCACTGTATGGGCTCAAACAAGCTCCACGTGCGTGGTATTTAATATTAAAAAGACGCCTTGAAGATTTGGGTTTTGAAAAATGTCCTTATGAACACATTATGTATACCAAGCGTGAAGGTAATGAATTCTTAATAATTGGAGTCTATGTATACAAGCTCGAGTAGAAACAATGTGCAGAATTGTAAGGAACAAATGAGAAAAGAGTTTGACATGAGCGACTTGGGTAATCTCTCATACTATCTGGGTATAAAAGTGGAACAAAGGAGGAATTGTATTAAGCTGAGACAAACTGACTATGCGAAGAAATTACTCGAGAAGGCAGGTTTACTTGGCTGCACAAAACACAGCTGCACAAAGATGATACAGGCAAAACAGTGGACTCTACGGATTTTAAAAGTCTGGTTGGAGGCCTCAGATATCCTGTGCATACTAGGCCAGATTTCTCTTATATAGTAGGAATGGTTAACCATTTTATGGAGAGACCAAATGTGCAGCACTTTGGAGCTACGAAGCGTATTCTATGATATATTGCAGGCACTTTGGAGTATGGTTTGTCCTACTCGAGGAACTATTGAAATCATCTGCTCTTAGGTTTTAAGGACAGTGATTTGGGTGAGAACGTGGATAATCGGAAAAGCACAAGTGGCATGGCTTTTTATCTCCGTGAAAGCTTGATCACTTGGGTTTCTCAAAAGCAACGATGTGTTGCATTGTCATTATATGAGGCTGAATTTATGGCAGTGATAGCAGCAGTATGCCAAGGCATTTGACTCAAGAACCTGCTGAGTAAGATAATGGATGTGAATACTGTTGTCGTGGTTTTGTATATTGACAATCGATCAGCTATAGATATGGATAAAAAGTCGGTATTTCATGGGCGAAGTAAACATATCGATATGCGTTTTTACTTTATCCGAGAGTGTGTTGAAGCTGGGAAGATCATTATAAAGCACGTTGGAACAGGTGAGTAAAGAGGAGACACTCTTACAAAGGCACTGTCAATTGCAAGGTTTGAGAAACTGAGAGAGCTGCTGGGAGTAAGGAATGTAAATAAATATGTTTACACAGTATATATTTCTTTTAAGTGCTACCTAGATGCTTGTCTTTAGTTTAAATACCTTGGTCCTCTAAAATATTATCTTGATATTGAGTGTCCAAGATTATCTCAAGTATGTTTTTAATGTATCGATAATATACATACAAATTTGTATTATAGGCATGCCTTTTTTCTTTGTAATCCAATCAGGACAGCATTACCGTAAAATCATTTGCTCGTTATGTCTATTAGTCCTTTATACAAGGATCGAGCTCTATATAGCTGTTCAGTTGTTCAGTTGGGAGTTTGTTTTATCTAACCATCATAAGCCCTGATTTGTCATTTATTGTTCATGTTTTTTTTGACTCACTTCATGGAGTCTCTCAAACAAGATCATTTTGAGGTAGGTATTCAGTTAGACGATTGATTTATCTAACCATCAAAAGGCCTAATTTGTCATATGTTATTTATATTTTTCTCACTTCATACAATCTCCAAAACAAGATCATTTTTAGGCCATTTGCCTCTTGAGGTATTTGAAAGGACAAAGGGGTACATACTTGTTATTACTAGAAATATTGTGATTTGCAATTATATGTCTATTATGACTCTAATTGATTTTAATAATTTCTATCTTATTTGTAACTCATCTTATGTATGGATAATAAGTAAGCAGATAAGAACACTTTCTTAGTAACATATGCACCTAAATCATAGCTTTGAAGATAGAAAATTTGTTGCTTTTTAAAATTAAATGAGCTAAGTTTATTATTATAATCATATATATGCAACGTAGTGTGTAAATCATATGCATATAAACTCCATATAAAATTTAACAATTGTTCTTTAATAAAAATATCAGTTTTTATTTATAAAAAAATACTATTATCATCATTATAATAATTAAAATAATAAGTATTTTTCTTATCATTGTTTATTATTATTGATAATTTTTAAGGCATCTTTGATAATAGGTATTTGTGAAGTTGCAAGAGAAGAAATATTACTCTAACAATTAGATGTCAATTTAATATATTTTTTAATATTTTCATATTTTTTAATTTTAATATTAATAAGTAATATTTTTGATGAGGTTTTATACTAAAACTTCTAACTGCTTCTTATAAAATGTAAAACACATTTATTTATTTATTGGTACATGTTTTTTATAACTTTTTTGGACAAGTAGTTCTCGAGCATAAAGCATTTTCCCAACATAATAACTTTTTAAATTGACTAAAATTTTTTTCAAAAGAATGGCATTTAGGGTGAAAATATTTTTGAAAAAAGCCACCTACTTTTTAGAAAAAATGCTAAAAAAACGTGTTATACACCTTCGAACATCTCAAGGATGCATCGATTAACTCATATTTAAAAATTCTTGCTAGCACTTAATATAGCTAAAATTCCTCAAATAACATCCTAGCTCTTAGTCTTGGCTAGCACTTGATATAGCTAAAAGCCCTCTAATAAAATACTAGCTAATAACCTCCTAAGCATATTTATAAAACATCTGTTGGGTAGGACTGTCAAACGGATAATTTGGATATGTATATGCCTATACCCGTATTCGCATCCGCAATCGTCAGATTCGAATATAATATTTCAGACGAATATCGGTTTTTTAAATTTTTTATGATGGCCCTATCATATTGACAATGATATTAGAACATTTTTTACGATTAAACTCAAACGAAATATTTGTATATGCATAAAGTATGTGTACAATCATGTAATATTTGTATAAATATATTTTTTAATGCATACACACACACTATAAACTATTAGAATAAATTTTAAATTATATATAATTATATATTTGTATAATTTAAATATCATATATGTATTTAATTTCGGATTCGAATATCCCTAATTCGAATACGGATAATATCCTTTTATTTCAAATACGGATAATATCCGATTTTTCTCGGATACCAATGCAGGTTTTTCAAAACGAATATCATATTTTTTGAATTATTTTGACCGCCCTTCTGTTGGGGTTGCTAAGGCATTTATTAGCAAAGAAATGCTTTTAAATTCATTTCTCCCATGCATTAGACAACACACACTACTTTCTAAATATACTTCCTTATTCTAACAAGTACACCACCCTTCAACAGATTCTAACTGAACAATATTTTTTTTTGACTAATATGGCTTTTATGCCTTACAATTTTGTATCTGTTCTAATAAATCTCGAGGTGAGCGAGAATCGAATCCAGAACCTGGGACGACAAGATAGAAGCCCTTAACCACTTAGCTATCTCAGTGAACAATATTAGATACTATTATTTTAGTTAACCAATTTTCCTAACATGGTTAGGACGATGGAATATATCTTTTAGAATTCGGATCCGAATAGGCTAAAACTTATCCATATTATATATGCCAATTTAAATATCTAGCAGAGTTTTTCTAGATCAAAACAATATAAAAGAGAAATGTAAAAGGTTATATTGGTACCTAACATCAATGCCTCAATAAATTATTTGAATGTTATAATGATAAATGTTTTAAGATTGTGGGACACTCCAACCATGCCCAAAATCCTCATATTTTCCAATTAGAATAGCACATCCCAATACAAAGTGTAAACTGGTCTGTGAAATACTTGTAACCAACTACATGTTGGCTGTTGCAACATGTTGAAAACTTGCATTAAATCACTTGAACATGCGAATGACCTAAACATCAAAACTAAAATTATGCATTAATCTTCTTCAACACCAAACCCTTGAGCCCGGTAAAAAACATAAAAAATGATTTACATATGAAGACACTTGTTAAGAAATATCATATATGTATTTAATTTCGGATTAGAATATCTGTATTCGAATACAGATAATATCCTTTTATTTCAAATACACATAATATCCGCTTTTTCTCGGATACCAGTGCGGGTTTTTCGAACGAATATCGGATTTTTGAAATTATTTTGACAACCCTACTGTTGGGGTTGCTAAGGCATTTATTAGCAAAAAAAATGCTTTAATATTCATTTCTCCAATGCATTAGACAACACATACTACTTTGTAAATATACTTCCTTATTCTAACAAATACAGTTGAAGTACACCACCCTTCAACAAATTCTAACTGAACAATATTATATACTATTATTTTAGTTAACCAATTTTCCTAACACGGTTGAGATGATGGAATATATCTTTTAGAATTCGGATGTGAATAGGCTAAAACTTATCCATATTATATATGTCAATTTAAATATCTGGCAGAGTTTTTCTATATCAAAACAATATAAAACAGAAATGAAAAAGGTTATATTGGTACCTAACATCAATGCCTCAATAAAATATTTGAATGTTATAATGATGAATGTTTTAAGAATGTTGGACACTCCCACCAAGCCCAAAATTCTCATATTTGCCAATTAGAATAGCACATCCCAATACAAAGTGTATTAGAAATATAACAAAACTTCAAGGTATTGTAGCTTGCCTAAGAAACTAGTCTGTGAAATACTTGTAACCTACTACATGTTGGCTGTTGCAACATGTTGAAAACTTGCATAAATCACTTGAACATGCGAATGACCTAAACATCTAAACTAAAATTCTGCATTAATCTTCTTCAACACCAAACGCTTGAGCCGGGTAAAAAAACATAAAAAATTATTTACATATTAAGACACTAATTTAGAAATATCAATTATGAGATCTACACCTTTACGGCCAGCTGCATGTTAAAAATCACTACAAGAAAAAAAGCTAAATTCGACCAAAAAAATTGGTCGAATTTAACTTAATTTGATCGCGCGCGGTCGAATTTAACTAAATTCGACCGATTTTGAATCGATTGTAATAATGGGAGTCGAATTTAGGAGTTCAGTCGTATTTAACTAAATTTGACCGGCTAATTACGACCGGATATTTACGACCGCTTAAATTCACCCGAAGAAATTCGACCGAAGACGATCAAATTTAATTTTTCACCTAAAATTTAAAAATCCCGCCAAAATAATTAAAATTTTAAAAAAAAATTAAAATCCCGCCAAAACAATAAAAAAAATTGCTGAAAATTCAAAAATCCCGCAAAAAATCCAAAAATAAAATAAAATCCACCCCAAAAATTCAAAATCCAGCTTAAATTGTGGCGCCCTCCAAACCCGGGTCAGAAGTTTGGGGTCCACACACACACACCTTAATTATAACCTGCTTATAACAATAATAAAGATAATAATAATATATGCAATGACCCTACTTATCAACTACCACAGACCGCAACAGGTTAAAGTATGCACACAAGCCAAACACACTAATATATTACAAACCGTTCAAATCCCAACTATTTCAAATTCAAACTGAGTATTAAACATTATTACAAACTTTTACAAACTTAAATTATTCCAAAAGAAGCCTACTAGCTCAGCTTTCTCAACCTAAACCCTAGCTCTCGCGCTGGACTGGGGATCCTTTTTACCAACTGGTTCCTTTTTAACTGGAAAGAATATAAACAACATCGCACAAATGAGCTAACTAGCTCAGCAAGTCACAATGACAAAACTGAGAATAATGATCATCAGGTGAATATGGTTATGATATCAAGTGAGCAATGGATTATGATTTAGAATTGGATATTATACTTTTAATTTAAAACCAAGGTTAGGCTGCTGATCAGTCACGCACTAACCCCGAGCAAGGCACACAGCATTGCTCTAACTACTGGATCCAAGGCACGCATTGGCCTAACTAGACCATTATATGGTCTGACCACGAATCTGGTCCATAATTTTATAAAAACAATCGAATTCTAGCATAATAACAGAATATGCAATAATAAACAATAACCGAAATCATTAACAACAATAAATGTTTAACAATGGAAGGGTTTCAATTAACAACAATAAATGTTTAACAATGAAAGGGTTTCAATCCTTGTAAGGATCAACAAGGTACTTTCAAAGCTTGAATGTTGGATAATGAAAGAATTTGATAACAAAGGAAACGACATTTCAGGGTTTCAAGGATTTGGTCTTTCAAAGCATAAGATATCATAGATTGAGTATATAATAATTCAGTTCAGTGTCTGGTATTTAGTTTATATGTATTTATGGAGTAGTATCGTAGATTTGTGGTTCGTGTTTGGATATACAATAATCAATGGCTTAGAAAGAATATGGTTCATAGCTCAAGAACAATAACTGAAATCAGGATTTAGGTTTCCGTACTTCAAAGCACTTGCAATGTTAACAAGACTATCAAGAATTACAATATCTCGAGAAAGTTCAGAACACTTGCCTGATATTAGCTTACTATCCTGCACTTGCTTTTAATCTCAATCGTCTTACTCCTCAACTACCTGTTTCTTTTTCCTACGCCTTGCCTCTTCTGCTCACATATCATAATCATCTATCAATCATCAACTCACAGGATTCTATTCAACACATACTTCTATCTACCCTTCGTTTTACCCAAATCCGATTAACGGATTGAAATCTATGCAATAACCAAGTAAACACCGAATATATAGACCAATAGTCAAACAACAGGTCACGTATAACACATAATACATCACGTAATCAATGACATATCATCTATAAAGAAGTCTCGGGTCATAAATATGCTTTCGGGTATTTAAAATGATTTTTAAAACATTTTTTTCGGAACTAAAACGGGTTGTTGGATCAATTTCGGGTTAATAAACAGGGTTCGGTTGGCTCATTCTGGCTCCGAAATAATTTTAGAATAATTATCGAGCCTTGGAAATAATTTAGAATAATATTTTAAAGCTCGAAACTATTTTTCAGAATTTTTAAATCATTTTTAAATAATTAAATCTAATTAAATAACTAATTAAAATCAATTAATAATTAATTAAATCAACTAATCAATTAATTTTCGAATTAATTGACCAATTAATCAATTATAAATTAACTGAAATTAATTAACTAATTAATTCAGATTTATTTGTGAATTAAAAATAATTTTCGGAATTAAAATAATAATTTTCAGAATTTTCAGAAATTAAAAATGAATTTTTATAATAAAAATAAATAGGAAAATGATTTTTAAACATTTTATAAACAGGAATCCTATTTTTGAAAACTTTGCAAACTACAGGGACTAAACTTCACCATCTTCAAAAATACAGGGACTAAACTGCAATTTTGCAGTTTCAGTCGCCGGAAAATCGGGGGTGGCCGGAGAAGACGATCCCGGCGTCCTCACCCCACCAACACCTCCAGATCAACACTACACAACACCAGGAACTTGTTCATGCATTCAAAACATTCTAATCATCCCTGTTCTGGCCGAAAATTGGCCAAGAACATCGCCGGTTTCCGGGGAACATCGCAAATCTTTAAAACACAACTCCCTTCGATTCAAGCATCCTCTGTTAACGAGCTATATATCAATCGATTGCAAATTTTATAAGGAACACAACCCACTATAAATCAACAGCTAATAACCCCTGAATCAAAAACCCCCAAATTTCAATTAAAAACATTCATACGGGTTATAAACCCTAATTTTGAAATTCGAAAATTAAACCCACTTTTGAGCATGTTATTGAACTCCAAATCAGACGTATGATATATGAAAATCATCAGGAAAACAAGCTCTACAACATGCAATCATCAAATCATACAAACAATCATCCGAAGAAAAATTCATATTTTTAATAAAATAAATTCGAAAATAAATAAATTTTTAGAAAAATACCCTTGATTTCTGCAGTGAAATAAAGCTCAGAATCTGATAGAACACCTCAAATCCTTCATTTTGGTTACTCAAGCTTTAAAAACAGAGATCGGCAACGCCTTCGTTTTGCTGCTTGATTCTTAGAACAGTTTATGTAATTAGGGTTTTTTCTCTGAAAATTATATAATTAACTATCTGCAAATGATTTTTGATACGAAATAAAATACGGTAAAAGGCTATTTATAATTATGGAAAATTTGTATCCCATTGGATCATTCCGGATATAAAACAGTACGTTTATCTGTAAAAACTGATCCAAACGGTATCGGTTTTCGGGATAATTATCCAAATTAGTACAATTTGTACTGCGGTCTTGGTCTCAGCGCCTGGTTACACGTATTACGAAGTGATAATTGGGATAGTTTAATAAAAAGCTCCCGTTTATCGAAAATTTCGGGTTCCAAAAATGTAACAACGGTTGACGTCGGTTGGTTCCCGTTTTTATAAAATAGATTTTAATTACCCGGAAAAAGATTTTATAAATTTCATATGATTCTTATAAATCCATAAACCAACATAAAAATAATTAGGAAGATATGACAATTATCTATATTTTATTTTGGACATATAAAAATTAAAATACTCAATTAATATTATTTTTGAATATCCAAGTACAGGTAACACTTAACAATTAACTCACAGAATATATACTGAACACACATAATAATTGTATAATAGCAAAAATAATTACACGATATATCCCGGATATTACATCCTTCCCCCCTTAAAAGGATTCTGTCCTCAGAATCTCCTAAGAAAATAAATGAGGGTACTTTTCTCTCATATCACTTTCTAACTCCCAGGTTGACTCTTCAACCTTTGGGTTTCTCCACAATACTTTTACTAACTTTACCACTTTATTTCTCAATACTTTCTCTCTTGCCTCTAGAATCTCTATCGGACTCTCTACATATGATAAATCTGCCTGAAGCTCTATTGGCTCATATTCTATTACATGCCTGGAGTCTGGATTATATTTCTTGAGCATCGATACATGAAAAACATTGCGAATATGCTCCATGTACGGAGGTAACGCCAATTCGTAAGCTACTTTGCCAACGCGCTTTAGGATCTCAAAAGGTCCGACATATCTTGGGTTTAGCTTCCCTTTCTTCCCAAACCTCGTTAGTCCTTTCCACGGTGATACTTTCAATAATACTAAGCTTCCTTCTTCAAATTCCATATCTTTTCTTGACTGGTCTGCATATTTCCTTTGACGATCTTGTACGGCTATTAATCTTTTCTGGATAATTTCAACAACTTCCTTTGTCTCTTGCACCATTTCAGGTCCGAGTATTTTGCGTTCTCCTACTTCGTCCCAATATATTGGAGATCTACATTTGCGTCCATAAAGGGCTTCATAGGATGGCATTCCAATGCTGGCATGATAACTGTTATTGTAAGCAAACTCTACCAGGGGTAAATGTTCGTCCCAACTTCCTTTGAAATCAATAGCACAAACACGTAACATATCCTCGATTGTCTGGATCGTTCTTTCACTTTGGCCATCCGTTTGGGGTGATAAGCTGTACTCATATTCCGTCTTGTTCCCAAACATTCTTGAAAACTCTTCCAGAATCTTGAATTAAACCTTGGATCTCGATCAGATACGATAGACACTGGAACTCCATGACGAACTACAATTTCTTTTAGGTACATATGGACCAACTTGTCGAGCGAAAATCTTTCATTTATAGGCAGAAAATGAGCTGACTTGGTAAGTCTATCCACTATAACCCAAATGGCATCATGATTAACTCTTGTCCTTGGTAATCCAACTATGAAATCCATGGTAATATGTTCCCACTTCCACTCTGGAATCTCCAATGGCTGTAGCAATCCGTTTGGTCTTTGATGCTCTGCTTTAACTCTCTGACAGGTATAACATTTGCTAACCCATTCCGCAATTTCCCTCTTCATATCTGGCCACCAATAATTCTTCTTTAAATCTCTGTACATTTTGGTACTCCCTGGATGGATGGAATATCTTGAACTATGTGCTTCTTGTAAAATTTCATTCTTTAACTCCGTCACTGGTGGAATCCAGATTCTAGATGAAAATCTCAAAATGCCTTGATCATCCTTCTGCGTGCATAATTCTTCACCTATCAAACCATTTATATCTTGATCCATTACATCTTTCTGACATTTCTTTATTTTCTCCAACAACTCCGGCTGGAAAGTCATACTGTACACTTTCGCTTTCTCAGGCTCGCAAACTCTAATTTCCAATTCCAATTTCTGAAATTCCTTATATATATCTTCAGGTACTGATAATTCATTTAACTTTTCCTTCCGACTTAATGCGTCTGCCACCACATTCGCCTTACCGGGATGATAATTAATCGAGCAATCATAATCCTTGATCAATTCTAACCATCTCCTTTGCCTCATATTAAGTTCCTTCTGGGTAAATATATATTTCAAAGTTTTGTGATCCGTGAAAATCTCACACTTTTCTCCATATAAATAATGTCTCCAAATCTTCAAAGCAAAAACTATAGCTGCTAGCTCCAAGTCATGAGTAGGATACTTTTGTTCGTGTGGTTTCAATTGCCTTAACGCATACGCAATCACCTTGTCGTGCTGCATAAGAACACATCCTAATCCTTTGTAGGAAGCATCGCTATAAATTACGAAATTCCCTTGATTGTCTGGAAGTGACAAAACAGGTGTTGTGATTAATCTCCGCTTCAATTCCTGAAAACTTTCTTCGCACTTGTCATTCCATATAAACTTTTCATTCTTTCGTGTAATCTTTGTTAATGGTGTGGCAATGCTTGAGAAATTCTGAACGAATCGTCGATAATATCCTGTCAATCCCAAGAAACTTCTTACCTCAGTGGGTGTTCTCGGTCTTTCCCAATTCGTAATTGCCTCGATCTTTGCTGGGTCCACTTTGATCCCTTCGTTACTGACTATGTGTCCTAAGAACTGAACTTCTCGTAGCCAAAACTCACACTTCGACAATTTAGCATGTAAGTTCTTTTTCCTTAAAATGTCAAAAGTTGTCCTTAAATGTTCCGCATGATCATCCTCCGTCTTTGAATAGATCAAAATATCGTCTATAAATACTATAACGAACTTGTCCAAATATTCCTTGAAAATTTTGTTCATCAGGTCCATAAACGC
The DNA here is from genome assembly GCF_009905375.1 of Apium graveolens. Lineage (NCBI taxonomy): Eukaryota > Viridiplantae > Streptophyta > Magnoliopsida > Apiales > Apiaceae > Apium > Apium graveolens. The sequence continues at coordinate 6,206,002 of NC_133650.1, read as the reverse complement.
TGCTGGGGCGTTGGTCAATCCAAAAGACATCACTAAAAACTCGTAATGTCCATACCTTGTTCTGAAAGCTATCTTTGGTATATCTTCTAGTTTGATCTTCAGTTGATGATATTCGGATCTTAAATCGATTTTGGAGAAATATTTGGCTCCCTTCAATTGGTCAAACAAATCATCAATTCTGGGTAACGGATACTTGTTCTTGATTGTCAGTTTGTTGAGCTCCCTATAGTCGATGCACAGTCTCATGCTTCCATCTTTCTTCTTGACAAATAATATCGGGGCTCCCCACGGGGATACGCTGGGTTTGATTACTCCTTTTTCTAACAATTCCTGCAATTGCTTTGCTAGCTCTTTCATCTCAACAGGCGCCATTCTGTACGGGGCTTTGGATACTGGTTCTGTTCTAGGTGCTAAGTCGATCGCAAATTCAATTTCTCTATCTGGAGGAAGTCCTGGCAATTCGTCGGGAAATACATCTGGAAATTCATTCACTACTGGGATATCTTCAAGTTTTGCTGGCTCCTGACTTTTGTCAATCACGTATGCTACGAAATGCTCGCATCCTTGCCGTAGTAACTTCTTGGCTTTAATCATCGTTAAGAACTTCTTTACCTGCTTCTGTCCCTTGAACGTTACTATTCTTTCGTCTGGCGTTTTCACCATTACTTTCTTATTTCGACAATCTATCTGAGCATCATGCTTAAATAACCAATCCATTCCTAATATAACGTCAAATTCTCCTAACTTAAACGGTATCAAATCTACACAAAACTTACTACCAGAAATCTCAATCTCACAATTCCCACAAACTTGGTTAACAGTTACACGTTCTTGATTTGCTAATTCCACAGTCATTATTTCATTTAAATACCCAACTGGACAATTTAACTTACTAACAAAATCTTGTGAAACAAACGATCGAGTTGCTCCCGAATCTATTAACACTTTGTCACATAAAGAATTCACATTAAGCGTACATGCCACGACATCCGTATCCTGGATAGCATCTTTCACTGACATGTCGAAAACTCTAGCCCTTGGAGTCTCATTTACTGCTGGGGTAGATCCCATAATTCTCAATGCATTACTAACTGGGGCTGGTGTCTTGCAATCCCTGGCCATATGTCCTGGCTTCCCACATTTAAAGCATGTAAATCCAATGACTGGAACTTTCACTGCTGGATTCTGGATAGGTTGATCTTTATTTGCTGGCTCTCTTGCTGGCTGATTTCGGCACTCCCTCGAGTAGTGCCCTTTCTGGTTGCATTTAAAACATACCACATTCAACTTGTTACAAACTCCTCCATGCTTCTTTCCACATACTTGACAATCTGGAAAAGTTAATCTCAACTGATTCGGCGGATTCACATTAGCTGGACGATTGCCCTGCCCTCCGTCTCCTGTATTTTATCTCCTGAAATTAAAATTTCTCCCTGGCTGAAACTTGCCCTTCTTAAAATTTGGAAACTTCCCTGTTTGTGACTGACCCTCACTTCCCTCAACTTTCCTTTTCTTGCTTTCCTTATCTTTCTGGAACATCTCACTCTCTGTCTCTGCGATCATAGCTTTCTGTACAACCCCGGCGTAGGTATCCAATTCAAAAATAGCTACTTTCCCCCTGATCCATGGCTTCAAGCCTTGCTGGAATCTCTTAGCTTTCTTTCTATCAGTATCAACATACACTACACCATAGATGGCCTATCGCAATGGTTTAATCATGCATGTTACAAAATTATGTTACCTTAGGTATGCTCATCTTAGCCTACCGCAACGTAGTATTTTTGATGTTACTATAGCCTTTAAAACATGTTACTATAGCTTCAAAGTGTTGCATACGAGTAACATGTGGCAATTTATGTTACAATAGGGTATTATTGGATAAAAAAGTAGTATATTTTACAAACAATTAAATATATATAATTATTTGACATGAAAATTAATCAATTTTTATAATATAATTAAGCAAAAATATTAATATTAGTTAAGATTGATAAAATATTTTTTTAAAAAAATTTATAAACTGTATTAATTAATAATTGATAAATTTTTATCAATAAAAAATTTAAAGACAATTAAAACTTAATTTTTTTAAAAAAAGAGATGAAATTAGCTGGGCTTTTTCAGGCGGGCTCAAATTTTTTGGAGAAGCGCTAAAATTTCAGACAAATTAACTTTTCCCTCTAATTTCATTCTCCCTCATTCTCTCACTCTCTCTCATTCTCTCTCTCCCAGTAGCTATTCTCTTTCATTCCTCTGTGGAGCTAGGGTTTCTAATTGAGGGTAACATTTTGGCGAAGCTGGTCACATTTTGGAGAAGCGGGTCACAGATTGGAGCTAGGGTTTCTAATTGGGGTTTCAAATCAGCTTGCGGTTCAACATTAAGGTACTACATCTCTCTCTCTCTCTCTCTCTCTCTCTCTCTCTCTCTCTCTCTCTCTCTCTCGCTCTCGCTCTCTTTGATTTTGTGTATCTCTCTCTCTCTATCTATCTCTCTCTCTCTCTCGCCCCCTCTATTTCTGTTAGTTTCTTCTCTAATTTGTTACATGCGTGTTTTTGTGTATTTTATACATGTATATGTATGTTATATGCTTGTTTTTGTGTAATTTTAATTGGAATTGGGGTTTTTTATTTTTGTAGATCTGTAAGTGTGATTTTTGTATTAAATTTGTTTCTCGATATTTGCTTTTTATCCGGTTGATTTTCATGTTAGGCTTTAGTTATAACTTACATGTAAATCATCATAGTCAAGTGGATATAATTGATTGTGTAAGTAGATATCTGTTGTCTCTATAATGCAATTGTTTATGAGTATTTACATTTATGTTAATTTGACCTTTATTCCTGAGAGTTTCAACCCTTTACGAGTATTTAAATTTTTGTTAACATCAACTGTCACAGTTCGGTAGGTAGGAGGAGTGGGATAATATGGAAATGGGTGTATGCACATGTATATTCATGGTCATATAACATGGATTCGATACGTATAATCTAATATGGATTTACGATTTGAGGGCTGCGTTGTTATGCTGTGTTGTTATTAATACATATAATCTATAATATTGGTTTAGGATTTCACTTCTGCGTTGTTATTAGTACGCATATCTAATATGGGTTTAGGGTTTCACGGGTGTGTCGTTATTAGTATGTACAACCAATGAAAAGGAGAACATAAAATATTACCTCGGTCTGCTTAGGGCTTCACGGTTGCGTTGTGTTGTTAGAACGTATAACCAATATGGGTGTATGGTTTCAAGACTACGTTGTTTTCTTTTAGGAATATAACATTATTGTCCTATTTTCTGTAGTGATGGACGATGATCTAAGTCAATGGATAACCCTTCCAAAATACAGTACACCTTACATTAAGGGGATAAAGGATTTTTTAGAAAATGCATTTCCCAAATTTTCCGTAGGCGATGAAATGTTGTGCCCTTGCAAGAATTGTAGAAATGGCAAGTGGCATACTCAAGATCTTATTTATGATCATCTTATTTGTCATGGCCCTTGTCCATTGTATGCGAATTGGATTTGTGAGGTTTCGAGCAAAGATCATAGGATAGATATTGAACGGGCAGAAAATATGGGTTTTGAAGATTCCTTTACCTTCAGAGATAATTTGGACGAGATGTTCCATCGTACTAATGATACTACTGGACCGAATGATGATGCCAAAAAAATTTATGGCCATCTTGAAGAAGGAAAGAAGCCCTTATATCCGGGCTGCAAAAAATTTTCCCGCTTAAGTTTTATCATTAGGCTGTACTCTTTAAAGTGCATTCATGGGATTTCGGAGTCGGGTTTCGGGGATTTATTAGAGCTGATAAAAGATGCTTTTCCAGAAGCACACATTCCTTTGTCTTTTAATGCGGCAAAGAATGTTATTAAAGATTTAGGGCTCGATTATCAAAGGATACACGCCTGCCCCAATAATTGTATGTTGTTTTGGGCTGAAAATAAAAAAGAAGAAAATTGTAAAACTTGCGGTGCTTCAAGGTGGGTCGTAGTGGAAAAAAAGGCGCCGTGGACAATAATGAGAAGAAGTTAATTCACAAGGTCCCGGCAAACGTGATGCGCTACTTTCCACTCAAAAAAAGGTTGCAATGCATGTTTATGAGCAAAGAGTTATCAGAACTGATGTTATGGCATGCAAAAGGTCAAAAAAAGGATGACAAACTTCGACATCCCGCTGATGCAGAGGCTTGGAAGGCATTGGATGCTCGTTATCCTCAATTTTCATCCGAGAACAGAAACATCAGATTGGGCCTAGCCGCTGATGGTTTCAATCCTTTTCGTACTATGAACATAAGTCATAGTACTTGGCCAATTATTTTGGTTAACTACAACCTTCCCCCCTGGCTGTGTATGAAGCAAGAGAATCTAATTCTTTCGACACTCATATCTGGTCCCGAGTCTCCGAAGAATAATATAGATGTCTTCATGCAACCTTTAATTGCTGAACTGAATGAGCTATGGGAAGTAGGCATTGAGACTTATGATGCCCTTACTGACCATACTTTCAACTTGAGCGCTTCTTTACTTTGGACAATCAGTGATTTTCCCGGGCTAGCAATGCTATCTGGATGGAGCACAAAAGGAAGACTAGCTTGTCCAGTTTGCAATTATGAAACATCCTATATGTACCTAAAACATAGTCAGAAAATGTGTTACATGGACCATAGGAGATTTCTCCATCCCAAACACCCATGGAGGCTTGATAAAAGAAAATTTAATGGTCAAATTGAATTGAGAGGTTTTCCAGAGGTTCTAACTGGAACAGACATTGAAGAATTATTGGCAGGATTTGTAAATCATTTTGGGGGGAAGAAACCAGAGAAGAAAAGAAAGCGCCAAAAAAATAAGATTAAGTCGAATTCGCCTTTCAAGAAAAAATCAATATTCTTTGATCTGCCTTACTGGAAACACAATGTTTCTCGACATAACCTTGATGTTATGCATATCGAGAAGAATGTGTGTGATAAAGTACTTGGCACATTGCTCAATATTGCTGGAAAAACAAAAGACCATATAGCAGCTCGCCTAGATTTGCAAGAACTTGGCATCAGAAAGATCCTCCATCCTGTTCTATCAAGTGACGGGAAACACCTTAAAATAAGGGCTGCGATATTCGACATGACAAATGAAGAAAAAGATTTATTCTGCTCTATCCTTAAAAATGCTAAATTGCCATATGGAAGTGCCTCTAATATCAGTCGGTGTGTGCACATGAAGGAGAGAAAGGTATCTGGCTATAAGACTCATGATGCTCACTTTTTCATGCACTACTTATTACAATTTATAGTGAAGAAATCTTTGAAACCGGAGGTTGCAGTCCCTTCTATCAGATTAGGGGCCTTCTTAAGAGGTATTTGGAGTAAAGTCATCGACTTAAGTGATCTTAAGAGGCTGCAAACAGAAATAATTGAAATTATTTGTCAATTTGAGACTATATTCATTCAGGCTTTTTTTGATGTGATGGTCCACCTTTTGATTCACTTGTGCCAAGAAATTGAATTTGGTGGACCGGCCCATGTTCGAAGCATGTGGCCAATTGAGCGCTATTTAAATAAATTGAAATCTTATGTGCGGCATAGATCTAAACCAGAGGGATGTATCGCCGAGGGTTACCTGGCCGAAGAATGCTTGATATTTTTTTCAAGATTCTTGGGTGGCCATGGAGGATCAAAAATTACCAAGGCTGCAAAATTTGAAAGTTTTCCAGAAAAAGTAGAATTTCCTATTGGTTCACGCAGAAATAAAGATGGAAAGGCTGTGAATTTAGTTGAAGTTGAATGGATGGCTATTCATCGTTATATTCTATTCAACTGCGGGAATAAAGAAATTGATAGTTTAATCGAGTAAGATTCTAGCTACTAATTGTGTTTAACTGTTATAGAATTAGAACCTGTTTTATCTTGATTTTTAACTAGGTAATTGTTGTAGGGAGCATCGAATCTTAATAGAAGGACAAGCCAAGTCAAAAAGATACAATCGTGAGAGAGAACATTCTGAAGATTTTTGGAAATGGATGAAGGGGGAGGTCGGAAAAAAAGATAACATTTCAAAGGAATTGGAAGTGCTTGCAATGGGCCCTAATCAATCAGCGAAGAAGTATAGTGGTTATGTACTTAACGGATATCGATTCCATACAAAGTACCGAGATGCTAAATGTACAACCCAAAATAGTGGGGTATTTCTAACTGCTTTGACTACTAGCTTTGCTAGTTCAAAAGATCAAAATCCACTGGTCGGCGATGTCAATTACTACGGAGCAATTGAAGAGATTTTTGAAGTTGATTATTGGGGAGAATTTTCTGTAGTGGTGTTCAAGTGTTGTTGGTATAAGGAAGAGAAAGATCTATATGGGTTCACTCGAGTTAATTTTAACAGGTTATGTCAGAAGTCTGATCCATATGTGCTAGCTTCACAGGTGCAGCAAGTCTTCTACGTAGAAGATCCTACTGAAAAGATGATGTATAATGTTATAAAGAAATTGCCAAGGGATTGGTGCGATGTCGAAGCTGAAAATGTAAATGAAGAAGCCGAGGATCCAGTTTTACATGATTTACACACTAGTGTTCCTCTAGAAACAGACACGGATATTAACTGGTGCAGAGATGATGTCCCAACACGACAAGTCCCCATCAAGGCTAGAACAAACGAAGAAACTACTTAAATTTGTAATTCGAAATATGTAACTATCAAGGGCCTAGTTTCTGATGTATCAACTGTTAATGAAGTGACTTCTTAATTGCCTAATTTATCATGTTTTAATGTATTTTCTTTTAATTAATTAACTTGTTCTTAATATAATGTTCTGTTAGTTTTAAATCTGCCCTGCTCTTTATGCGATCGCTTCTTAATTTAGAGCATTATTAAATTTATTGACTTGCATACTGCTCTTTTAATGTTTCTTTTAAGTGTTTATTTTTAAGTGTTTTTTATTTAAGTGCCATGTCTCAGATTATTTTAATGATTTCATCTAATTATACTTTCTCAATTTTTTGTAGGATGGCATACATAAATCTCAGGTTGTACCACCAGGGTGAGCTTCAGCCTACACGGTATGTCGGTGGTAAAGAACTGATTATAAGGAATGTCGAAGTAGATAGGTTTTCGTACCCTGTATTGATGGATTATGTCAAGGATGACCTTGAATATTCAGAAATTGGAGGGATTTATATGAGAAAAGGTGATAAGCAGGGGGGGTGGCAGTTGGTGGCCAATGATGTGGACTTGTGTTCATTAACTGCAGGAGCTGCAGAAGGTGAAAATGTTGATTTTTATCTTGACAATGTCGTTGATAGCACTATCGAACCAATGGATCAGATGCAGCCATTTGTAATAATACGGCCAAGAAAGGATATCTTAGCAGGTAATATATTAATTTCATTTCAGAAATATACCTTAATTGTAGGGGCATCAGAAATATATAGGTGTTACTATATTTAGATTTTATTCAAACTCGTAATTATTGTTTTTATGTCTTTATAGCTAAAAAGCAAGTCAAGCGGCAGTTTGTAACCACTCATCAACTACAGCAATAGAAGATGAACAAGAAGGCAAACCAAGTTGATAAGGCTGGGAAGAGGAACTCAAAGAACTTTCCCCTAGAGGGTACTCGGAAGTCACCACGGCTTTCTAGAGTGCAGGAAATCACTGATGGTGATGATTGTGAAACTCCTCCAAGTGTTAGGAGGAAGTTGAGTTTACATGATACTCATGAAGATGAGCGTATGGGAGAAAATGAACTGGAGGTTAGCATATAATTCAGTAATACCTATAATTTTCTTGTTAGATTATTGTTATTTAAGTACATGTAAGTACATGTATGTAACCCCTTTATTAATCCAGTAATTCCGTCATACCTATATTAACATGAATTTATGTGAAATTGCAGAAACTACCCCCTCCACCTCCTCTAACGGAGTATGAAAAACTAAGAGCTGTCACAGTAAAGAGGAACAATGAAGTATTTTTTGCCCTCAATCTTCCTACACTCTCTTCTGAAGTGAGAAACTCAATCTTAAAAGATAAATCCAAAAAAAAGAAGCATGTGCAAGAGGGGAGCGATGAGGAATATGATCCAGCTGTGGATCTTGAGGATGGTGGATCGGGAACTCAAAGGAAGGCTACTAGTAAGGATGGTGGATCAGGAACTGAAAAGGTATGTCATAAATGTCATAAAGCTATCATTTTCACATTTTCTAAATTCTTCCCCAAATGTTTCATCGGGGTTGATAGTTTGTAATTCATATATACACAAACATTGAGTTTTACATGATTTATATTTCAGAGAGGGAAAACTGAGAAAAGCAAGGTGCTTATTGGACGTGGACCAACAACACGGTCACGAGCCAATACTGTTATATCACAGAAGCAAGGAACCGAGGATGCTACTGAGAAGGAAAATCAGTCATTATCACATATGGAACCTGTAGAACCTCTGATTCAGCTACCGTCTATTGAAGCAAATGGTTCAATGGAGGCTTTTTGGGCTATGCGAAAGCGCCAAAAGGAAGCAGCTGCAGCGACATCGAAGATTTCTCCAAGTACAACTGCAACTACAAAGACTGCTATAGAAAATGTTGTTGAAGAAAATGTTTTTCCGGACATTGAAGAAGAGGAGGAAGCAGGTATCTTCTTTCCTTTATTTATGATTACATAAACTGATTATTTATAAAGGAATTATTCCTTTAAGGCCCCTTAAAGAATACTCACTTTGAGGCTACCCACATTTATATATTTTCCATAATTGATTAATTTGCATCAGTTTAGTAAATTACTTATAATTGAGGTTAATTGGCATAAGGTTATTTATGTCATTTAAGTTAATGAAATTGTGAAGTTAACCATGGTTAATTATGTGATAGATGTAAAACTTCTTGCATAAATTTAATTAGCATATGTAATCTATAATGCTGTTAATTATTATTTGTGTTTTTATATAATTATTAAAACACAACCCCCATGAGAATTAATGTATTCTTTATGACAGTAGGTCCCTTAGAGTGTCCAGAATCCAAGGTATGCGTTATCTATATTTATCATTTTAAAAATAAGGGCTGCTTATTATAAAGACACCCATTAAAAAAATAAAAACTAAAAATAAGACATCTTTATAGATCAATCTTTGAAATACGATATATTAGAAAAACACCCATAAATATAATCAAATTTATTATAATATTCCTACTTTGTTTGATTTTCCTGCAAGTAATTTTTGCTCATATGTAGTTGAAGTTCCTATAAGGCTGAGAGGACCGACGAGGATGGATAGGGTTCATACCAGAAATATGGACCATCGAGTTGTCCTTCAGATGAATGAAAGGTTCCATCCCGTTTCAGATGAGGACAAAGTAATTTCTGAACTTAGTAACTTCTTGGGGACACTCGCAAAGCGATACGTGTCATTTACCTATGTTTCTTGGCGTGATGTTCCGAAAACTTTGAAAAATACACTGTGGAATTATGTCAAGGTATCACGTACATTGTTTAATTATCGTGATTTATTTTTCTGCAACATTACCTTTGATTAACTGTACTTGTGTTCTTTATTTTGTTGACTTTTTCCAGCAAAGATACATTATACCTGATGAATGTGAAACATGGGTGTTGAAAACCATTTAGTCATCTTGGAAGACACGTAAGAGCCGAATTAAGAAGGCGCATTATAAAGCATTTGAAACTGATGAAAAACGGATGGAAAATAGGCCAAATGATATTCCCCTTGAGAGTTTCAAGATGTGGCTGGAGTACTGGAATGATGAAAGCATTAAGGTTTTCTAATTCCCCTTGCACTTTCATATTTAATTATGTATTTATATTTGATCTAAGTGACATAAAGGTATTTCACATTTTTGTAGAAAAGAGCAGCGACAAATGTAAGAAGTCGATGTCAGTATACAGACACACACACTACTGGTCCAAAGACTTTCGCACAAATTCGAAACAATATGGTATGGCCAGAATCTCAATTACGCAAATTAACCTCAATAAGCTAGTTGTTACGCAAATATATGAATGTGGGCAGCCTTCTGGTTACATATATTACTATATATCTAGAAATTAATTTCTATATTTCTTTTGGCTAACTTGTTCATTTTTGTCAGAAAAAAAGGCAAAGAATCAGCGTCCACCACCTGAAGCAGAGGTTTTTGTTGAGACTCGTGAGCGTACTGATGGTCGTGAGTATAAGACCAACACTGAAGAAATAAAAAACAAGATTGTAAGTGTTTTTTTATTAATCTTAGTGCTTCTGAATATCCGTTAATGTCGCAAGATGGTTAATTAGTTGTGTTTTATGATTTATTTGGTATTTAGAAGTTTTATTTATGTACCTGCATGCATTTTTATTTAATGATTACTAATTGTGAATTTAATTGGATTAAATTATTCGGTTATTTTGAAATTAGTTAGTGAAGCATTTAAATTATTGTGTGACCAAGTGTTCGTTTGTTTTTCTGGTATGTGGAAAAAGATTAAGGAAAAAATCAGTACGAGCGAAGATCCCAACGAGGAACTACTTTCTGATGGAAAAAAACATGGGCCATCTTGGCTCCATGGAAGATGTCCTGATGCTGCAAAAGGTTACTCCAGTACTGCTGGTTCGACAAATACTTATGTACAGGAGTTGGCAAGAAAGATAAAGCAGACTCTGGTGAGTGAAGTCGAGGCATCGATGACAAAGAAGGTACAAGAAGAAGTGGATATGCAAGTCAACAAGAAGGTGCAGGAGAATATGGCCTGGTTACTTAAGAAAATAGCCGACGCAAATCCAGGCATCACAATCAACCATCAAGATTTCAGCACAACCAGCGATAATGACAATTACCTCATACCAGTTACCGGAGGCTCTGGACTTTAGATTTCAGATGTGCACCTTTTTACATATCTTATTTTGCGTACTAGTAACATGTGTTATCGTACTAGCTTTTGGATGTTTATTTATCGTCCTAGACTAAGTAACTGTTCTTTGGAGTATGTGGAGTATGTGGAGTTGGTGAATTGTGTGAAACCGCAGTATTTGGTGGGGGTTTGTGAAAACTGATATGGAGTTTGGTTGAAATTGTTTATTTGGTTGACTTGGATGAAAAACAGATTTTATGGCATGTTGAATTTACAAACCATTCCTGTCAATTTTTTTTTTGAAAAATATGTTACATTAGGTACTAAAAATGTTACAAAGAAATTGGTATAATACAAAACATTATTGTTACAATATGCATCAAAGGTAACATTAAAGTATGTCTATAGTATCACATTATGTATGTTACCTTTGCAAACAAATAGGGCCCCAAAATGGGGCCCACTAGTGGGCCCTACATGTGGGCCCCATTTTTTTTTGAAAATTCTGAGTCTAAAGGTAACATACATATTGTGATACTATAGACATAGATTAATGTTACCTTTGACAGCTATTGTAACATAAAAGTGAATGTTATAGCAGGGCAAAAGTAATGTTACCTTAGGGGCCAAAGGTAACTCGAAAAAAAGCAACTTAATTTTTATGTTACCTTAGGCCTTTTTCTGGCTGTGGTAACACTTTTTTGGGCCTGTTGTAACATTTTCTTGGTGTTGCTGTAGGCCATTTATGGTATAGTGATACGACGGCACATACCTTGACAATTCCTCAAACTTCCCTTCATAATCTGTTACCGATATATTCCCTTGCTTTAACTCTAAAAAATTCAGCTCCATTTGATCCTGAACAAACTGAGGAAAATACTTTTCTAAAAACAATTCCTTGAACCTTTCTTAACTAATAACATATGTGCCTTCCAATGTCTTCACCATTTCCCACCAATAGGTGGCCTCATTCTTCAGATAGTAACTTGCAAACTCAACCTTCTGTTCCTCTTTCACTTTCACTAAGGCAAATGCATTTTCTATTTCCTTTAACCAACCATTTGCTTCAATTGGCTCTAAGGAACCCTTGAATTCTGGTGGGTTTATTGCCTAAAAAGTTTTGAAAGTTACCTGGGGATTGGTCTGTCTCTGTTGTTGTTGTGCTAGGTGAACTATTTGTTGGGCCAAGATTTGAAGAATCTGGGCTATTGCTGGGTCCATGGGTCCTGGGTTCACATTCTGGTTTATATCATTTTGATTGTTATTGTTGTTGTTGTTGGTTTCTTCATTCTGGGTGTTGGTGCGGGTATTTCTTTTGGGAGGCATTTTCTGTAAAGAATCAATCAATTTATTTAGCTTTTGAATCAAATATTTGCATAAAAGAAAAGTTTTGGAAAACAAGAATATCTCTTTTTGAAAACAGTTGTAACTAAGTAAATTGCATACTTCTTTACAGAATATAAACAGTTAGAGAAAATAGGGTACATGGTATCACAGGGTATACTGGTGCCATAAATAAGGTAAAGTAAAACAGGTGCAATAAAATAAATGACAGTGTTGCAAAGGAAAAGGTACTGATCTATAGATCAAAAGTTTTATGTAGTACAAGTGTAAAGACGCTTCAAAAGTAAAAGCTGAAAGGGTACAACAACCTACTCACTAGTCAGCATCGCTAGTCTATAAATACAACTCAAAAGTCTTCTGATACACACTACACACTACTGTCCATACTACATAACCATACAACACTACTCAGCATCTTCATCTCAAAATCTCTAACTCAGCTCCAAGGAAACTCTGGTCCTGCTAGCCTCTCAAAGTCCTCCATCACCTCAGTAGCCCAGCCCAGCAGTGCATCAGGGCCCCTGCCAGGTAGTGTAGCTCCATGTAACCTAGCCTCAAGAACCCTCCGGGTCACATGAATCTCCTCTCGAAGCTCCCTCACACCATGATTAACATGTGTAGTCCTGATGATATGCTGTAACTCTCTAATCTGAGCCAACAAGGACTCACGCTCTAATAGAAGAGCCTCATACCGGTAATAAGGAACTGGGGGCAATGTAGACTGGAATGGGGCACTCGCTACTGAATGCCCAGTGGAATCTGAATCAGTTGGTGGGGGTCCTCCGACAGGTGGCCTCATGCCTGGAGGTGGAATAGCCTGCAATGGTACGGGCTGCAATACCGGTGGAGGTAGAATAGCCAATGCTGGTGGAATCACAGGACGTGGATCCGATGCTGGTGCTCCAACTGAAGGCTCTGAGTGATCAGCTGATACGGGAATAAAAGAGTCGGCCATCTCTGCTATCTGAAATTATATCGTAATATAAAAATCTCGTACCACGACGCAAACTATACTAATACCGGTTATACCGAAACACTCAACCTCTCAACGTTCTATCATCATATGCCTTACTTCTAATCCTAACCTTCTACCCATTCCCGTTAACCTAGGCTTGTGTCAGTGACTTATAACCTGTAGCTCTGATACCAAACCTGTCGCGCCCTCCAAACCCGGGTCAGAAGTTTGGGGTCCACACACACACCATAATTATAACCTGCTTATAACAATAATAAAGATAATAATAATATATGCAATGACCCTACTTATCAACTACCATGGACCGTAACAGGTTAAAGTATGCACACAAGCCAAACACACTAATATATTACAAACCGTTCAAATCCCAACTATTTCAAATTCAAACTGAGTATTAAACATTATTACAAACTTTTACAAACTTAAATTATTCCAAAAGAAGCCTACTAGCTCAGCTTTCTCAACCTGAACCCCTAGCTCTCGCGCTGGACTGAGGATCCTCTTTACCAACTGGTTCCTTTTTAACTGGAAAGAATATAAACAACATCGCACAAATAAGCTAACTAGCTCAGCAAGTCACAATGACAAAACTGAGAATAATGATCATCAGGTGAATATGGTTATGATATCAAGTGAGCAATGGATTATGATTTAGAATTGGATATTATACTTTTAATTTAAAACCAAGGTTAGGCTGCTGATCAGTCACGCACTAACCCCGAGCAAGGCACACAGCATTGCTCTAACTACTGGATCCAAGACACATATTGGCCTAACTTGACCATTATATGGTCTGACCACGAATCTGGTCCACAATTTTATAAAAACAATCCAATTCTAGCATAATAACAGAATATGCAATAATAAACAATAACCGAACTCATTAACAACAATAAATGTTTAACAACGAAAGGGTTTCAATTAACAACAATAAATGTTTAACAATGAAAGGGTTTCAATCCTTGTAAGGATCAACAAGGTACTTTCAAAGCTTGAATGCTGGGTAATGAAAGAATTGGATAACAAAGGAAACCACGTTTCAGGGTTTCAAGGATTTGGTCTTTCAAAGCATAAGATATCATGGATTGAGTATATAATAATTCAGTTCAGTTTCTGGTATTTAGTTTGTATGTATTTGTGGAGTAGTATCGTAGATTTGTGGTTCGTGTTTGGGTATACAATAATCAATGGCTTAGAAAGAATATGGTTCATAGCTCAAGAACAATAACTGAAATCAGGATTTAGGTTTCCGTGCTTCAAAGCACTTACAATGTCAACAAGACTATCAAGAATTACAATATCTCGAGAAAGTTCAGAACACTTGCCTGATATTAGCTTACTATTCTGCACTTGCTTTTAATATCAATCGTCTTACTCCTCAACTACCTATTTCTCTTTCCTACGCCTTGCCTCTTCTGCTCACATATCATAAGCATCTATCAATCATCAACTCACAGGATTCTATTCAACACATACTTCTATCTACCCTTCGTTTTACCCAAATCCGATTAACGGATTGAAATCTATGCAATAACCAAGTAAACACCGAATATATAGACCGATAGTCAAACAACAGGTCACGTATAACACATAATACATCACGTAATCAATGACATATCATCTATAAAGAAGTCTCGGGTCATAAATATGCTTTCGGGTATTTAAAATGATTTTTAAAACATTTTTTTCGGAATTCAAACGGGTCGTTGGATCAATTTCGGGTTAATAAACAGGGTTCGGTTGGCCCATTCTGGCTCCGAAATAATTTTAGAATAATTATCGAGCCTTGGAAATAATTTAGAATAATATTTTAAAGCTCGAAACTATTTTTCAGAATTTTTAAATCATTTTTAAATAATTAAATCTAATTAAATAACTAATTAAAATCAATTAATAATTAATTAAATCAACTAATCAATTAATTTTCGAATTAATTGACCAATTAATCAATTATAAATTAACTGAAATTAATTAACTAATTAATTCAGATTTATTTGTGAATTAAAAATAATTTTCAGAATTAAAATAATAATTTTCAGAAATTAAAAATGAATTTTTATAATAAAAATAAATAGGAAATATGATTTTTAAACATTTTATAAACAGGAATCCTATTTTTGAAAACTTTGCAAACTACAGGGACTAAACTTCACCATCTTCAAAAATACAGGGACTAAACTGCAATTTTGCAGTTTCAGTCGCCGGAAAATCGGGGGTGGCCGGAGAAGACGATCCTGGCGTCCTCACCCCACCAACACCTCCAGATCAACACTACACAACACCAGGAACTTGTTCATGCATTCAAAACATTCTAATCATCCCTGTTCTGGCCGGAAATTGGCCAAGAACATCGCCGGTTTCCGGCGAACATCGCAAATCTTTAAAACACAACTCCCTTCGATTCAAGCATCCTCAGTTAACGAGCTATATATCAATCGATTGCAAATTTTATAAGGAACACAACCCACTATAAATCAACAGCTAATAACCCCTGAATCAAAAACCCCCAAATTTTAATTGAAAACATTCATACGGGTTATAAACCCTAATTTTGAAATTCGAAAATTAAACCCACTTTTGAGCATGTTATTGAACTCCAAATCAGACGTATAACATATGAAAATCATCAGGAAAACAAGCTCTACAACATGCAATCATCAAATCATACAAACAATCATCCGAACAAAAATTCATATTTTTAATAAAATAAATTCGAAAATAAATAAATTTTTAGAAAAATACCCTTGATTTCTGCAGTTAAATAAAGCTCAGAATCTGATAGAACACCTCAAATACTTCGTTTTCGTTACTCAAGCTTTAAAAACAGAGATCGGTAACGCCTTCGTTTTGCTATTTGATTCTTAGAACAGTTTATATAATTAGGGTTTTTCTCTGAAAATTATATAATTAACTATCTGCAAATGATTTTTGATACGAAATAAAATACGGTAAAAGGCTATTTATAATTATGGAAAATTTGTATCCCGTTGGATCATTCCGGATATAAAACAGTACGTTTATCTGTAAAAACTGATCCAAACCGTATCGGTTTTCGGGATAATTATCCAAATTAGTACAACTTGTACTGCGGTCTTGGTCTCAGCGCCTGGTTACACGTATTACGAAGTGATAATTGGGATAGTTTAATAAAAAGCTCCCGTTTATCGAAAATACGGGGTTTATTGATTTACCGAAACGAATATTGTATTGAAAATATTGCGCCGGGACCCGCGCAGGATAAACCGTAAGCCGGATCGAAAAAGTCGAAACATGGAATATGCTCGGAATATTATAATTAGGTTAGGAAGGAGTTCTTGGAAGAATTTCGGGTTCCAAAAACGTAACAACGGTTGACGTCGGTTGGTTCCCGTTTTTATAAAATAGATTTTAATTACCCGGAAAAAGATTTTAGAAATTTCATATGATTCTTATAAATCCATAAACCAACATAAAAATAATTAGGAAGATATGACAATTATCTATATTTTATTTTGGACATATAAAAATTAAAATACTCAATTAATATTATTTTTGAATATTCAAGTACAGGTAACACTTAACAATTAACTCACATAATATATACTGAACACACATAATAATTGTATAATAGCAAAAATAATTACACGATATATCCCGGATATTACATCCTTCCCCCTTAAAAGGATTCTGTCCTCAGAATCTCCTAAGAAAATAAATAAGGGTAGTTTTCTCTCATATCACTTTCTAACTCCCAGGTTGACTCTTCAACCTTTGGGTTTCTCCACAATACTTTTACTAACTTTACCACTTTATTTCTCAATACTTTCTCTCTTGCCTCTAGAATCTCTATCGGACTCTCTACATATGATAAATCTGCCTGAAGCTCTATTGGCTCATATTCTATTACATGCCTGGAGTCTGGATTATATTTCTTGAGCATCGATACATGAAAAACATTGTGAATGTGCTCCATGTGCGGAGGTAACGCCAATTCGTAAGCTACTTTGCCAACGCGCTTTAGGATCTCAAAAGGTCCCACATATCTTGGGTTTAGCTTCCCTTTCTTCCCAAACCTCGTTAGTCCTTTCCACGGTGATACTTTCAATAATACTAAGCTTCCTTCTTCAAATTCCATATCTTTTCTTGACTGGTCTGCATATTTCCTTTGACGATCTTGTACGGCTATTAATCTTTTCTGGATAATTTCAACAACTTCCTTTGTCAGTTGCACCAATTCAGGTCCGAGTATTTTGCGTTCTCCTACTTCGTCCCAATATATTGGAGATCTACATTTGCGTCCATAAAGGGCTTCATAGGGTGGCATTCCAATGCTGGCATGATAACTGTTGTTGTAAGCAAACTCTACCAGGGGTAAATGTTCGTCCCAACTTCCTTTGAAATCAATAGCACAAACACGTAACATATCCTCGATTGTCTGGATCGTTCTTTCACTTTGGCCATCCGTTTGGGGTGATAAGCTGTACTCATATTCAGTCTTGTTCCCAAACATTCTTGAAAACTCTTCCAGAATCTTGAATTAAACCTTGGATCTCGATCAGATACGATAGACACTGGAACTCCATGAAGAACTACAATTTCTTTTAGGTACATATGGACAAACTTGTCGAGCGAAAATCTTTCATTTATAGGAAGAAACTGAGCTGACTTGGTAAGTCTATCCACTATAACCCAAATGGCATCATGATTAACTCTTGTCCTTGGTAATCCAACTATGAAATCCATGGTAATATGTTCCCACTTCCACTCTGGAATCTCCAATGGCTGTAGCAATCCGCTTGGTCTTTGATGCTCTGCTTTAACTCTCTGACAGGTATAACATTTGCTAACCCATTCCGTAATTTCCCTCTTCATATCTGGCCACCAATAATTCTTCTTTAAATCTCTGTACATTTTGGTACTCCCTGGATGGATGGAATATCTTGAACTATGTGCTTCTTGTAAAATTTCATTCTTTAACTCCGTCACTGGTGGAATCCAGATTCTAGATGAAAATCTCAAAATGCCTTGATCATCCTTCTGCGTGCATAATTCTTCACCTATCAAACGATTTATATCTTGATCCATTACATCTTTCTGACATTTCTTTATTTTCTCCAACAACTCCGGCCGGAAAGTCATACTGTACACTTTCGCTTTCTCAGGCTCGTAAACTCTAATTTCCAATTCCAATTTCTGAAATTCCTTATATATATCTTCAGGTACTGATAATTCATTTAACTTTTCCTTCCGACTTAATGCGTCTGCCACCACATTCGCCTTACCGAGATGATAATTAATCGAGCAATCATAATCCTTGATCAATTCTAACCATCTCCTTTGCCTCATATTAAGTTCCTTCTGGTTAAATATATATTTCAAACTTTTGTGATCCATGAAAATCTCACACTTTTCTCCATATAAATAATGTCTCCGAATCTTCAAAGCAAAAACTATAGCTGCTAGCTCCAAGTCATGAGTAGGATACTTTTGTTCGTGTGGTTTCAATTGCCTTGACGCATACGCAATCACCTTGTCGTGCTGCATAAGAACACATCCTAATCCTTTGTAGGAAGCATCACTATAAATTACGAAATTCCCTTGATTGTCTGGAAGTGACAAAATAGGTGTTGTGATTAATCTCCGCTTCAATTCCTGAAAACTTTCTTTGCATTTGTCATTCCATATAAACTTTTCATTCTTTCGTGTAAGCTTTGTTAATGGTGTGGCAATCCTTGAGAAATTCTGAACGAATCGTCGATAATATCCTGCCAATCCCAAGAAACTTCTTACCTCAGTGGGTGTTCTCGGTCTTTCCCAATTCGTAATTGCCTCGATCTTTGCTGGGTCCACTTTGATCCCTTCGTTACTGACTATGTGTCCTAAGAACTGAACTTCTCGTAGCCAAAACTCACACTTCGACAATTTAGCATGTAACTTCTTTTTCCTTAAAATCTCCAAAGTTGTTCTTAAATGTTCTGCATGATCCTCCTCCGTCTTTGAATAGATCAAAATATCGTCTATAAATACTATAATGAACTTGTCCAAATATTCCTTGAAAATTCTGTTCATCAGGTCCATAAATGCTGCTGGGGCATTGGTCAATCCAAAAGACATCACTAAAAACTCGTAATGTCCATACCTTGTTCTGAAAGATGTCTTTGGTATATCTTCTGGTTTGATCTTCAGTTGATGATATTCGGATCTTAAATCGATTTTGGAGAAATACTTGGCTCCCTTCAATTGGTCAAACAAATCATCAATTCTGGGTAACGGATACTTGTTCTTGATTGTCAGCTTGTTGAGCTCCCTATAGTCAATGCACAGTCTCATGCTTCCATCTTTCTTCTTGACAAATAATACCGGGGCTCCCCACGGGGATACGCTGGGTTTGATTACTCCTTTTTCTAATAATTCCTGCAATTGCTTTGCTAGCTCTTTCATCTCAACAGGCGCCATTCTGTACGGGGCTTTGGATACTGGTTCTGTTCCAGGTGCTAAGTCGATCGCAAATTCAATTTCTCTATCTGGAGGAAGTCCTGGCAATTCATCGGGAAATACGTCTGGAAATTCATTCACTACTGGGATATCTTCAAGTTTTGCTGGCTCCTGACTTTTCTCAATCACGTATGCTACGAAATGCTCGCATCCTTGCCGTAGTAACTTCTTGGCTTGAATCATCGTTAAGAACTTCTTTACCTGCTTCTGTCCCTTGAACGTTACTATTCTTTCGTCTGGCATTTTCACCATTACTTTCTTATTTCGAAAATCTATCTGAGCATCATGCTTAAATAACCAATCCATTCCTAATATAACGTCAAATTCTCCTAACTTAAAAGGTATCAAATCTACACAAAACTTACTACCAGAAATCTCAATCTCACAATTCCCACAAACTTGGTTAACAGTTACACGTTCTTGATTTGCTAATTCCACAGTCATTATTTCATTTAAATACCCAACTGGACAATTTAACTTACTAACAAAATCTTGTGAAACAAACGATCGAGTTGCTCCCGAATCTATTAACACTTTGGCACATAAAGAATTCACATTAAGCGTACCTGCCACGACATCCGTATCCTGGATAGCATCTTTCACTGACATGTCGAAAACTCTAGCCCTTGGAGTCTCATTTACTGCTGGGGTAGATCCCATAATTCTCAATGCATTACTAACTGGGGCTGGTGTCTTGCAATCCCTGGCCATATGTCCTGGCTTCCCACATTTAAAGCATGTAAATCCAATGACTGGAACTTTCACTGCTGGATTCCGGATAGGTTGATCTTTATTTGCTGGCTCTCTTGCTGGCTGATTTCGGCACTCCCTCGAGTAGTGCCCTTTCTGGTTGCATTTAAAACATACCACATTCAACTTGTTACAAACTCCTCCATGCTTCTTTCCACATACTTGACAATCTGGAAAAGTTAATCTCAACTGATTCGGCGGATTCACATTAGCTGGACGATTGCCCTGGCCTCCGTCTCCTGCATTTTGTCTCCTGAAATTAAAATTTCTCCCTGGCTGAAACTTGCCCTTCTTAAAATTTGGAAACTTCCCTGTTTGTGGCTGACCCTCACTTCCCTCAACTTTCCTTTTCTTGCTTTCCTTATCTTTCTGGAACATCTTACTCTCTGTCTCTGCGATCATAACTTTCTGTACAACCCCGGCGTAGGTATCCAATTCAAAAATAGCTACTTTCCCCCTGATCCATGGCTTCAAGCCTTGCTGGAATCTCTTAGCTTTCTTTCTATCAGTATCAACATACGACGGCACATACCTTGACAATTCCTCAAACTTCCCTTCATAATCTGTTACCGACATATTCCCTTGCTTTAACTCTAAAAACTTCAGCTCCATTTGATCCTGAACAAACTGAGGAAAATACTTTTCTAAAAACAATTCCTTGAACCTTTCCCAACTAATAACATCTGTGCCTTCCAATGTCTTCACCATTTCCCACCAATAGGTGGCCTCATTCTTCAGATAGTAACTTGCAAACTCAACCTTCTGTTCCTCTTTCACTTTCACTAAGGCAAATGCCTTTTCTATTTCCTTTAACCAAACATTTGCTTCAATTGGCTCTAAGGAACCCTTGAATTCTGGTGGGTTTATTGCCTGAAAAGTTTTGAAAGTTACCTGGGGATTGGTCTGTCTCTACTGTTGTTGTGCCAGGTGAACTGTTTGTTGGGCCAAGATTTGAAGAATCTGGGCTATTGCTGGGTCCATGGGTCCTGGGTTCACATTCTGGTTTATATCATTTTGATTGTTATTGTTGTTGTTGTTGGTTTCTTCATTCTGGGTGTTGGTGCGGGTATTTCTTTTGGGAGGCATTTTCTGTAAAGAATCAATTAATTTATTTAGCTTTTGAATCAAATATTTGCATAAAAGAAAAGTTTTGGAAAACAAGAATATCTCTTTTTGAAAACAGTTGTAACTAAGTAAATTGCATGCTTCTTTACAGAATATAAACAGTTAGAGAAAACAGGGTACATGGTATCACAGGGTATACTGGTGCCATAAATAAGGTAAAGTAAAATAGGTGCAATAAAATAAATGACTGTGTTGGAAAGGAAAAGGTACTGATATATAGATCAAAAGTTTTAGGTAGTACAAGCGTAAAGACGCTTCAAAAGTAAAAGCAGAAAGGGTACAACAACCTACTCACTAGTCAGCATCGCTAGTCTATAAATACAACTCAAAAGTCTTCTGATACACACTACACAGTACTGTCCATATTACATAACCATACAACACTACTCAGCATCTTCATCTCAAAATCTCTAACTCAGCTCCAAGGAAACTCTGGTCCTGCTAGCCTCTCAAAGTCCTCCATCACCTCAGTAGCCCAGCCCAGCAGTGCATCAGGGCCCCTGCCAAGTAGTGTAGCTCCATGTAACCTAGCCTCAAGAACCCTCCGGGTCACATGAATCTCCTCTCGAAGCTCCCTCACACCACGATTAACATCTGTAGTCCTGATGATATGCTGTAACTCTCTAATCTGAGCCAACAAGGACTCACGCTCCAATAGAAGAGCCTCATACCGGTAATAAGCACCTGGGGGCAATGTAGACTAGAATGGGGCACTCGCTACTGAATGCCCAGTGGAATCTGAATCAGCTGGTGGGGGTCCTCTGACAGGTGGCCTCATGCCTGGAGGTGGAATAGCCTGCAGTGGTACGGGCTGCAATACCGGTGGAGGTAGAATAGCCAATGCTGGTGGAATCACAGGACGTGGATCCGATGCTGGTGCTCCAACTGAAGGCTCTGAGTGATCAGCTGATACGGGAATAAAAGAGTCGGCCATCTCTGCTATCTGAAATTATATCGTAATATAAAAATCTCATACCACGACGCAAACTATACTAATACCGGTTATACCGAAACACTCAACCTCTCAACGTTCTATCATCCTATGCCTTACTTCTAATCCTAACCTTCTACCCATTCCCGTTAACCTAGGCTTGTGTCAGTGACTTATAACCTGTAGCTCTGATACCAAACCTGTGGCGCCCTCCAAACCCGGGTCAGAAGTTTGGGGTCCACACACACACCTTAATTATAACCTGCTTATAACAATAATAAAGATAATAATAATATATACAATGACCCTACTTATCAACTACCACGGACCGCAACAGGTTAAAGTATGCACACAAGCCAAACACACTAATATATTACAAACCGTTCAAATCCCAACTATTTCAAATTCAAACTGAGTATTAAACATTATTACAAACTTTTACAAACTTAAATTATTCCAAAAGAAGCCTACTAGCTCAGCTTTCTCAACCTGAACCCCTAGCTCTCGCGCTGGACTGGGGATCCTCTTTACCAACTGGTTCCTTTTTAACTGGAAAGAATATAAACAACGTCGCACAAATGAGCTAACTAGCTCAGCAAGTCACAATGACAAAACTGAGAATAATGATCATCAGGTGAATATGGTTATGATATCAAGTGAGCAATGGATTATGATTTAGAATTGGATATTATACTTTTAATTTAAAACAAAGGTTAGGCTGCTGATCAGTCACGCACTAACCCCGAGCAAGGCACACAACATTGCTCTAACTACTGGATCCAAGGCACACATTGGCCTAACTTGACCATTATTTGGTCTGACCACGAATCTGGTCCATAATTTTATAAAAACAATCCAATTCTAGCATAATAACAGAATATGCAATAATAAACAATAACCGAAATCATTAACAACAATAAATGTTTAACAATGAAAGGGTTTCAATTAACAACAATAAATGTTTAACAATGAAAGGGTTTCAATCCTTGTAAGGATCAACAAGGTACTTTCAAAGCTTGAATGCTGGGTAATGAAAGAATTGGATAACAAAGAAAACCACGTTTCAGGGTTTCAAGGATTTGGTCTTTCAAAGCATAAGATATCATGGATTGAGTATATAATAATTCAGTTCAGTGTCTGGTATTTAGTTTGTATGTATTTGTGGAGTAGTATCGTAGATTTATGGTTCGTGTTTGGGTATACAATAATCAATGGCTTAGAAAGAATATGGTTCATAGCTCAAGAACAATAACTGAAATCAGGATTTAGGTTTCCGTGCTTCAAAGCACTTGCAATGTCAACAAGACTATCAAGAATTACAATATCTCGAGAAAGTTCAGAACACTTGCCTGATATTAGCTTACTATCCTGCACTTGCTTTTAATCTCAATCGTCTTACTCCTCAACTACCTGTTTCTCTTTCCTACGCCTTGCCTCTTCTGCTCACATATCATAAGCATCTATCAATCATCAACTCACAGGATTCTATTCAACACATACTTCTATCTACCCTTCGTTTTACCCAAATCCGATTAACGGATTGAAATCTATGCAATAACCAAGTAAACACCGAATATATAGACCGATAGTCAAACAACAGGTCACGTATAACACATAATACATCACGTAATCAATGACATATCATCTATAAAGAAGTCTCGGGTCATAAATATGCTTTCGGGTATTTAAAATGATTTTTAAAACATTTTTTTCGGAATTAAAACGGGTCGTTGGATCAATTTCGGGTTAATAAACAGGGTTCGGTTGGCCCATTCTGGCTCCGAAATAATTTTAGAATAATTATCGAGCCTTGAAAATAATTTAGAATAATATTTTAAAGCTCGAAACTATTTTTCAGAATTTTTAAATCATTTTTAAATAATTAAATCTAATTAAATAACTAATTAAAATCAATTAATAATTAATTAAATCAACTAATCAATTAATTTTCGAATTAATTGACCAATTAATCAATTATAAATTAACTGAAATTAATTAACTAATTAATTCAGATTTATTTGTGAATTAAAAATAATTTTCGAAATTAAAATAATAATTTTCAGAATTTTCAGAAATGAAAAATGAATTTTTATAATAAAAATAAATAGGAAATATGATTTTTAAACATTTTATAAACAGGAATCCTATTTTTGAAAACTTTGCAAACTACAGGGACTAAACTTCACCATCTTCAAAAATACAGGGACTAAACTGCAATTTTGCAGTTTCAGTCGCCGGAAAATCGGGGGTGGCCGGAGAAGACGATCCCGGCGTCCTCACCCCACCAACACCTCCAGATCAACACTACACAACACCAGGAACTTGTTCATGCATTCAAAACATTCTAATCATCCCTGTTCTGGCCGGAAATTGGCCAAGAACATCGCCGGTTTCCGGCGAACATCGCAAATCTTTAAAACACAACTCCCTTCGATTCAAGCATCCTCTGTTAACGAGCTATATATCAATCGATTGCAAATTTTATAAGGAACACAACCCACTATAAATCAACAGCTAATAACCCCTGAATCAAAAACCCCCAAATTTCAATTGAAAACATTCACACGGGTTATAAACCCTAATTTTGAAATTCGAAAATTAAATCCACTTTTGAGCATGTTATTGAACTCCAAATCAGACGTATGACATATGAAAATCATCAGGAAAACAAGCTCTACAACATGCAATCATCAAATCATACAAATAATCATCCGAACAAAAATTCATATTTTTAATAAAATAAATTCGAAAATAAATAAATTTTTAGAAAAATACCCTTGATTTCTGCAGTGAAATAAAGCTCAGAATCTGATAGAACACCTCAAATCCTTCGTTTTGGTTACTCAAGCTTTAAAAACAGAGATCGGTAACGCCTTCGTTTTGCTGTTTGATTCTTATAACAGTTTATGTTATTAGGGTTTTTCTCTGAAAATTATATAATTAACTATCTGTAAATGATTTTTGATACGAAATAAAATACGGTAAAAGGCTATTTATAATTATGGAAAATTTGTATCCCGTTGGATCATTCCGGATATAAAACAGTACGTTTATCTGTAAAAACTGATCCAAACGGTATCGGTTTTCGGGATAATTATCCAAATTAGTACAATTTGTACTGCGGTCTTGGTCTCAGCGCCTGGTTACACGTATTACGAAGTGATAGTTGGGATAGTTTAATAAAAAGCTCCCGTTTATCGAAAATACGGGTTTTATTGATTTACCGAAACGAATATTGTATCGAAAATGTTGCGCCGGGACCCGCGCAGGATAAACCGTAAGCCGGATCGAAAAAGTCGAAACATGGAATATGCTCGGAATATTACAATTAGGTTAGGAAGGAGTTCTCGGAAGAATTTCGGGTTCCAAAAACGTAACAACGGTTGACGTCGGTTGGTTCCCGTTTTTATAAAATAGATTTTAATTACCCGGAAAAAGATTTTAGAAATTTCATATGATTCTTATAAATCCATAAACCAACATAAAAATAATTAGGAAGATATGACAATTATCTATATTTTATTTTGGACATATAAAAATTAAAATACTCAATTAATATTATTTTTGAATATTCAAGTACAGGTAAGACTTAACAATTAACTCACAGAATATATACTGAACACACATAATAATTGTATAATAGCAAAAATAATTACACGATATATCCCGGATATTACATAAATTCTTAATTCAATAGAATCTGGTCCAAATAACTTTACTGAATTTGACCAAATCTAGACGAACCCTCTCCTCAACTCGACCGAATTCTATCAATTTTAACAAACACCAACTCCAAAAAAAAAAGCAGAAACTACTGCTGCTAATTTCATTTTACAATTTCTAACTAGTTTTTTCTTAAAGTAATTACAATAAAAAATTACAGCACATTTCATATGCTGAAAACACAAGAAGCACCATTAAATCAAAAACCGTCCCAATTCACAGAAACAAACAAATTAGACATAGCTTCTTAATCGAATTCATAGGCTATCATCCGCAACTTGAGCAATAAAAACGTTTAAAACATAAATGAAAAAACACAACATCAACACAACAAGCTCCATTGGCTCAAACAATACGATGATTACTATTATAATACACTGAAACCATCTCTTTTTTCATCTAGGCATTTCACCAAACATGTTGTGTGCACTAACGGTGCTGATGAAAATTTGTATTATGAACGATGCTACTATTAACGCTGTTATTATGTCGTCTTCTTCCACATCTGCCCCTGTGAACACACCTACATACACATTATTCGGGCAAAAGGGGGTTACCTCGGCCCTCGGGGTGCAGGGTTTATCTCGGAGGAGGGAGGGAGCAAGGGAGAGGGAGAGAGAGCGAGAGAGAGGGGGAGAGAGAGAGGGGGGATTAAAAAACAGAGAATCAATGAATATAGAAACTAGTGTAGGCGAAGGCATAGAGCAAGTTAAATAGAAATGTCAAGGCTAGGGTTTTGAACTTTTGATTCATTGGGCTTTAAGATTGGGCTATGAATTGGACTTGAAATTTGGCCTATTTGATTTATTTAAAAACTGAATGAGTTGATTTAGTTTTAATCATTGATTTTATTAAAAAAATGTTATTAGCTTAAATTGTTAAATCGGTGACGGCATACGATTATAAAAAGAATTAAATTTAGGAAGTTGAATTATTTTAATTACACATAATTAGTAGATGTAATTTTAAAATAAATTAAAATTTTATTTATCTTTTGGAATAGTATCAAACAAAATAAATTACCTTAAATTAATATATATATATATATTAGTGATATAACCAAAATTTCAGATAAAAATAATTTTATCTGATTTGCCATTTTAAAAGTCAAAGATCTGTCTGAGTAGTACACCTACATAATGTTTAGTCCTGAATTGGTATTTCGATTTTTTTAAAAAATATTTTTTATTGATCCAACCATATGAATATATATATATATATATATATTTGTGATATATACCAAATTTTCAGATCAAAATAACTTTATTTGGTTTGTTATTTTAACAGTCAAACATCAGTTTGAGTAGTACATCTAACTAGTGTTTAGTCCTGAATTGATGTTTTGATTTTTTTAAAAATATTTTTCAGCGATCCAACCGTATGGATGTTAATAAATATATATATTATTGATATAATCAAAGTCTCGGATCAAATTAATTTTATTTGTTTTACCATTTTAACAGTGAGACATCAGTTTAACTAGTATAGCTAACTAGTGTTTAGTCTTGAATTGGTATTTTGATTTTTTTATAAAAACATTTCAGCGATCCAACCGTATGGATGTTAATAAATATATATATTAGTGATATAACCAAAGTTTCAGATCTAAACAATTTTATTTGGTTTCCCATTTTAAAAGTCAAACATCAGTTTGACTAGTACAACTACATAGTGTTTAGTCCTGAATTGGTGTTTTAATTTTTTTAAAAATAATTTTCATCGATCCAACCGTATGGATGTCAATAGATATATATTAGTAATATAACCAAATTTTCATATCAAAATAACTTTATTTAGTTTGTTATTTTAACAGTCAAACATCAGTTTGAGTAGTACAACTAACTAGTGTTTAGTCCTGAATTGATGTTTCGAATTTTTTTAAAATATTTTCAGCAATCCAAGTATATGGATGTCAATAAATATATATATTATTGATATAATCAAAGTTTCATACCAAAATACTTTTATCTAGGTTGCCATTTTAAAAGTTAAATATTAGTTTGACTAGTACTACACCTACATAATATTTAATCGTGAATTGGTAGTTTTTTTAAAAATACTTCTCATTGATCCAACCGTATGGATGATAATAGATATATATTAGTGATATAACCAAATTTTCATATCAAAATAACTTTATTTGATTTGCCATTTTAACAATCAAACATCAGTTTGAGTATTACAACTAATTAGTGTTTAGTCCTGAATTGGTATTTCGATTTTTTCAAAAATATTTTTCAGCGATTCAACCGTATAGATGTCTATATATATATATATATATATATATATATATATATATATATATATATATATTAGTGATATAATCAAAATTTTAGATCAAAATAATTTTATTTTGTTCGCCATTTTAAAAGTCAAGCATCAGTTTGACTACTACAACTAACTAGCATCAATTTTATTTTTTTGACAAATAAAAATATTTTAAAATTCTTATAGCGCATAATTTATTTTTTCAAGAACTAATTTTTTTATTTGGATAACGTTTATTCTCTCCCATATTCATAATTTTAAAATATTCACTAACATTTAAAATAATTTTTTTATTAAAAATTAAAATTCTGAAAACTCCTAAATACAACCAAATTTCATTGAAATATAACTTCGAAAGGGGCGGGAAATTTCCCTCAATTTTTTTTTGAAAAATTTAAAAGTATGGGTAAATTTCACGCCATTTTTAAATATAAAATTTGACTGAAATCGGTTGAATTTAGGAGTACCAAATAAATTATTTGCGGGAAAATTTCCTACACTTTTTTATTAGGGCTAAATTCGACCGAAAAAAATCTGGTCAAATTTAGGGGTTAAATTCGATCGATTTAATTTCAACCATTTTAATTTTGACTATTTTCAGTTAAAATTGTTTGTAAATACAACCGTTTAAATACGACTATTTGAATTCGACCAAGTCCGGTCAAATTTAGCCGTGCCCAAAGGATTCGACCGCCTGCTGTCGAATTTAAATCGGTTGTATTTAACCTTATTTTCTTGTAGTGAATATTCCACATTAATATGCCAATTTACTATCGATTTTGATTCCGCTATCCAAAACAAATACAATATCTAATAAATCTAACTAGAATAAGTCTAGAACTTTGAAATTACATGGAGAATAAATAAAAAATAAGTTATTCTAAAATAATCTAATAAATTTAACTAAAAGAATTAAAGAATTAAGAAATTACATCAGAAGAGATTTTATAGTGTCACCCGCATTCCCACCTGCTCTGTTGTGTCAAATATGTTGCTAGCATTTATACTATGAAGATTCATGACTAATTTGTTATATTGTCGACGTTCACAAAAGCTCTTTTGGGAAACAGTTGGATCATATAGTGCATTATTTGGAGGATTTCTTTAATTTTCTTTTAAATGCATGAGCTCGGTTGTTCCAAACTTCACAATGCTAATAAATATTGTATCCTATCTATTATAAGAACATCTATGAAATAGTCCTGCTAATGTCATATAATAACTTATTACACCAAATTAATTAGTATTTAAGAAGAAATGAGGAGATTAAAAGACAGTTTAAAAAACTTAACAAAAAAAATCTAAAAATCTTAACCTACTAGATACTCCCTTCTTGTTTCTCGTGGATTAATAAGCATGCTCATGGATTAAGAAGTATGAAATAGAGGTAGTACATTGATTAAGTAATTCTTGATCTAAAAAAAGTTTAATTATCGAAATTAGTTAAAAATAGTATGTATTAAAATATCATATCCATAAGCACTAATTGTTAAACTATTACTCAAGCGGACATGAATTAATAAAATTTAAAATCAGGACTACATATATGAGGTAGAATAAGTACCAAAAGTGTCGAGCTGCCTGTTAAAAACTGAAACCATGTGATTTTTTGCAGTAAAATAAGTAAACTTGAGGACTACCATCTTGCGATGCCCTACAAGGTGAAACTGTCCAGGTTGATAAAACCGGCGACACAAGTCATCGCATCAAATGTGAGCAACTCACACTTGAAAATATGATACCACAAAGTTTTAGGTCAACCATGATAAGTGAGCAATTACAATGGGTAGCAAAATATTAAGAGTGATAATGAGTTTCAAAATATTCCAATCTTCTAAAACTTTAGTGAGCCAAATTATATCAGTTTATGTGCCATCATTTATCAGAGGAGTAAGAGTGATAATGAGTTTCTTACTCCTACCCTATTCCACCCCATAGTCTCCCATAATTAATGGAAAGTTAAGAGTATGGTATGGAATCATTTATACACAAGCAACCTTTAAGGTCACCCGAGTTCCTAACTATATCTCCACTTGCCCGAGGGAGGAGTTTTCATCAAATGCAATAATTCTTTATTCAAATCAAAAGTACCTATAACTTGATCAGCTAACCAAAAAAGATTATCACTAAATCATAAACATTTAGATGAATGGGAACATGTCAGATAGTTCTCTCCTCATGCCACTTCCAAGCGTATTAACTCGCTCACTAGGTTATATAAGCCTTCACTTGAAGGAAAACTATTCTTATAGAAATGTAAAATCTTGTACTTTTCATTCCCTTCAACAAATCCAAAGTCATAAAAACTCTTTAAATATGATTCGCCTGTGTACTCTGGATCTTCAAGGGGTATGCACTTCTGTGTAGTTGGATTGCATTAATAATATGAATCATCATATTTATATTCTAAGAAAATTAACACATTATCTTAATCAAATTACTTCACATAGTTCACAAAGTCAAGTCCCAACGAAAATCTCATCAGAGGGCCAAGATGATTGTCAAGTTGGTCATCTTCAGAATCTAGTTCAACTAGTACTAGGTCACTATATTTGTTGTTTTGGTTCCTTTGATGAAGTATAAGCACTTTAGATAATCTAGATAGGTGCAGTTTAGTAAAATACGGCTCTAACTGTATATTGTGTCATCTTTTGTAAATACTTTTGCAATAGACTATTGTCCTTAGGTAGTCTTGATATATTTTTCAGCCAATAAATCTATGAGTAAGTTCTCCACTATGAAATTACCAGAAAAGATATGGTGGTTGAAGTTATATGAAGAACTCCTGCCCGGATATAGTCTATTACAAAATTATGTAAAAGATATGGCATAATATACTCTGAGGACCATATTTTGCTATTGTGCATCTATATAGATTATCTAAAGTGCATCAAAGGGATGACAATGATAAATGCTGTAACCTCGTATTGGTTTAACTAGATGATGAAGGTGACCAACATGATATTCATCATTACCCTAGAAGGTTTTCCTTAGGACTTGATCTTATAGACTCTGTGGTGTCATATGGTTCAGTTAATTGGTTAATTCGCTTAAAGGTTAAATTTCATGATTCACCTTACGTATGTAGTTCACTTATCCAAGAGTACATACTCCTTCTAGACTCCTACTGCATCATAAAATCATATTTAAAGGGATATTTAGGCTTTAAATTTGTTAAAAAAAACAAACATCACAAAATTTTACATTTTTAAAAGGGTAGATATCTACAAGCGAAAGCTCATATAACATGGGGAACGAGGTTTTACATTTAAAACTAGCATGTGGGGAGATCTAGGACATGTACGCTTTAATCTAAATGAATATGATAGTGGTATGTATGTTATTTCTAACCTATATTGATTAGATGTTGAAGTTATATGTACTTTTGATTCGGGTACCTAATTATTTCATCTAATGGAAGCTTTTGCTCGTGCTAGTGGGGTATAGTTAAAAAGTCGGGAGTCGTTAAGGTAGCTTGTGAATTTGTGTTTTCATACCAAATTTTAATCTCGCCATTTAGGGGATGAGAGATCATGTATTTAAAGTAAAGAACTCATTATCAATCTTAACCCACAGATATATTGTTAAAAATACTGACATGGTTTATCTCATAAAAGTTCTCTAATACGGGGACATACTTCAGTTATTTACTTATCACATAATAATTTGTGAGTCTAATTGATAATTACGAGGATTTGGAGATACACTTGTTGAAGCTTCAAAAAGAAAAAGAGAAAAGACCAAAATGGCCATGTCTTTATAACAACACTGAGAAAAAATTTATCACTTTGAACGATAAATTTCAACCTATATAGTGTAAAGGGAAGAATTCAACTGCTGAATTGAGCAATTTTTTGGGAACAACTTTTAGGCAATTTGTGTCTCTTACATGTGCTAGTTGGTATGAAGTTCCTGGAAAGGAACAACTGTGGGAGTATATCAAGGTGAAGTTATTCGAATTTCATGCCTTTTTTACTTGTTGTGCTCTTATTTTGTGTGTTTTTCTTTATGCAGTTTGTGTAACATTCTTGTAGCACAAGTTTATCATTCCGGAAGAGTCGAAATCATGGGTTTTTACAACTATGAATTATCAGTTTAGGATTAAAAAAAAGTCAAATTAATTAGCGAGATTATTACACCAACTATGCTACGGATGAGGAGAGGTTGAAGCATAGGCCAATGGACGTTTCTCTCGAAGACAGGAGGATTCTATTAACTTATTTGGGTGATGAAAAAGTGAAGGTAAAAAGTGTTATTTCTATATTCCCTTATTATGTGCCCACTGTCACTAAATACGTTGATGTTTGATTGTTTTATTCCCATACCACGGGGCCAGGACTTTTTCCCAAGTTACAAATAACCTGCTAAATATATATTCACTCACATTGTTCTATTCGAATTATCCTGAGTAATTGTGTAAAATTTCTGCCAAACTGAATTATTATTTTAATTTATGGAATTCAGTTGCTCGAAAAACTTGATAAATTGCCCATTGGTATTGATGACGATGAAGCGAAAGAGCTGTTAAAAATTTCTGATGCTGATGTTTATTTGGAGACACGTAAACAAAATTGCAAGTACTTTTTTCTAGTATTCAAGTTCACTTTAATCTTAAAGTTGACTATTATTATATACATCAATTGTTATTTTTTTGGCTTATTTGCGTATGTTATGAGCTCTGATTTCGCCTTTTTAGAGGCCAAAGTCCAAACAGCTCTACAGACTGAAGGTGTTGAGGCTGCTAATAAGCTGGTTTATGGTGCAAATAGCACAACACATCTTACTTGATTGGTAGGCTTGTTCGCAAAAAATAAAAAAAAAGTAACAAAAAGCGACTTGAACAAGAGCTTCATCACGAACAACACGTATAGTATCGGTAACAGATCATGAATATGCTAAAATCTGAGCCAAAATTCAGAAAGAGATGGATAACAAACTTAAACAGAAGTTTCGACACATGATGAAAATATTGGCAGTGCAGAATCCAAGTTTGAAGATCAACCTCAACGAGTTCGACAATTCGACAAAAGCAGCAACAGAGTCCGACAAGTCGACAAAAGTAGTGCATTTTCTGTTGAGTTTTGTTTTACAAGAAGGAAGAGTAAGTCTCTTTATATAAATAAACTTAGCTTCTCTTTAAATCTTCCTTCAGTCAATTACTTGGTGGCTACTCTTGCTTCAGTAATTGTGATGTCACCATTATGACATGATCTTATTTATGTCATATCGTAGCTAATATTTAACAAAACATGATATATGAATTTTTAATTTTGGAAATTTGAATGGATATAGATTTGCATTTGCATAATGATTCTTTGTTTTGTTTGAGATCTATAAAATTAGTCAATGATATATTTCTTCAATAAAAAGTATTATTTTATTTGATGGAAGGTGTGGAGTGACAAATTCTCCACTATGGACTTACCCGCAGAATGATGATTGAAATTATATCAAGAACTCCTGTAAGGACAATAGTGTCATACAAAAGCGTGTGCAAAAGATGGCGTAATATAGTCTAAGAACCTTATTTTTCTGTCTGCATCTCTCTAGATCATCTGAAATGCTTTTACTTCATCAAGGAGACACCGAGGGCGAAGATAATGACAGTGATGGTGACCTTGCAGTGGTTCAACTAAATGATCAACATGACCAACATGATATTCATTACAAGCCTCTGATGAGATTTTCTCCAGGACTTGCCTTGGGAGACTATGTGGGGTCAAGTGGTTCACTTAATGGGCTGATATGCTTAGAAGATAGTTATGATGATTCAACATATGTATGCAATCCAATTACACAAGAGTACATAAGCCTTCAAGATTCTGAGTACACCATAGTATCATATCAAAGGATATTGTGGCTTTGGACTTGTTGAATCGAACCAACAGTAAAAGATTATTAGTTTTTACAAGGGTAGATTTCCTTCAACTGAATATGACCTAGGGAATGAGTTTTATACGCTTTGAATATAAACAGTTATCTCATTATTTTAATTATTAAAAAATTAAATAAATAGTGTTATATATCCACTAAACTACTAAATTATTAAGCCATACTACACACATGGTTACACTACAAGAAAAACGCAATCAGACAACACCGATTAGACAACACTCGACCAAAAAAGTGTTGCCCGAATTTTTCATACAACAGTTTTTTTGCAACAAAAAAATTGGCGTTGTCTGATGTTGATTACTACAAGCGATAAAAAAATGTTGTCTAGTAAAACAAATCAGACAAGTGTTTTCAAAATTAAGATGTTGTGTGAATGGGAAGGCTTTAGTATTACTACAACGCTTTAAAATCCATTGTCTAGTTGATGGAGACAGACAACCCTTTCTAAGGTGATGTTGTGCAAATGAGTAAAATCGTACAATGATTTTTAAAATCCATTGTCTGAAAATGATTGAGATAACGTCTTGTTTAACGGTTGTGGAAATGAGACAAGTATTTTTTTCTACTAGTTAGTTAAGCTCGAATCACACAATGTACAAATTAGGTGTTGTCTAAATGATACTTGATAGACAAGTGTTCTACATATATTATATGTCACCTATATCAGACAATAGTCTAATTCTTAAAACCGTTGTCTTTCTTACTAAATTTAAAAACGTGTTGCACAACAAAATATTCAAATAAATCGTTGTCTAGTTTATTACAATAAAAATAGTAATAATTTCAGAAAAAATAATTTCCAAACAATTCATTTTAAATTTTTTAAAAACAAAAAACTCTAATTAATTCCACTTTCATCTAGATTAAATATTTAAATTTTATATTACAAAATAGTTTAATTATCTACTTTATAATTAATAAAAAATTAATCACAAGTGCTTCAAGTTTACATTGTTAATTGTTCAATCCAAACAAGTGTTTTTCGAAAAAGCACGTTATATTAATCTACCTTATACAAGTATTTTTAAAATAAAACACTTGTAACAGTTAGACAACGGTTATCGATATTTATAATCTGTTGTAAAATATGTAATACTACAACAATCTTAAAGAAAAAACTGTTGTACAATTCCAACGACATTTCCTAAAAAACACTTATGTAAAGTAACTTACCACAACATGATTTTAGAAAAAAACGTTGTCTATATTTTTACTAGTTTTAAATTTTTTTCGGAAAATTTATATGCGACCGTTAATTAATTTATACGAGTAACCAATAACTTACACTAAATTAATTTGTGTGTATTAAGATTTCAAATATACCTAATAATTACAACCTACTAATAACATAATACCGATAACGTGTATCAGATCGTTAATAATGTTAAATAATAAATATTTATGAATAAATAAGCTAAAAAATGGGCACATTTTTACAACGGTTTTCTTTCTCAGACGTTGTCGTATAAAACTATGCACAACGGGCTTTTTTAAAAATACCATTGTGTGATTCAACAACGGTTTTTTTCTTGAAAACCGTTATTGACATTGTTTTTAAATAACCTTTTTTGGTTATAAACCGTTGTATGAATTTGGCACTATTTATTTGGTTGATATTACATCCGACAATTGTTTTATATTAAAAACTGTTGTATGACTTTTGTTAAGACAACACATTTTAAATTTCAGACAATAATTTTTAATGCCATATATTTTTTTGACTTTATTAATATATATTCCTTAAACTGTTGATGTTAATATATATTGTTTTTATTCACTTAAAAAATATTTTAAAATTTTCAAATATATCTTGCTTGAAATTATACCGAAAATGTAATTAAAGTGGTAGTTCCTAAATATTAAAAAAAATACCCCTCCCGACAACGAGACTCGTTCCCGATTTACATGATTAATTTTTAAAATGATTTTCTCGACGATCCAACCAGTGTTGCTTGTGATGAGGTGGCACCATGTGATTGGTGAAAAAACATTCACTTGGATTGTTGAGTTGGTGTAATTAGAGCCGTTGATTAAAAGTAGATTTAATATCAGGCTTAAGATTTAAAAAAGTTGATCATCTAAGACTACGGTTTTTTTTCAAAAAAACTGTTGTCACAATTTATTTCAGACAAGACTTTTTCATAAAAAACCGTTGGGTGTTGCCTCATACTAGATTTTTTTCATACCTGATGAAAAAGATAAATTTTTTTAATGATTTTTTAGAGGATCCAACCGTACGGATGTTAAGAATTACTCATTTTAGTCACATGAAAAAAGTATTAAAAAATTTGAAATTTATCTCGAATGTTAGGATTAGAAAAATCTGGTAAAAGTACCCCTCCCAACAACGCGACTCGTTCCCGATTTACATGATTAATTTTTTAAAATATTTTTTCGACGATCCAACCGTACGGATGTTAAGATATATCGATTTTAGTCATAAGAACAAATTATTAAAAAATTTGAAATTCATTTTGCATGCCAGGATTAGAAAAATCTGGTAAAAGTACCCCTCCCGACAACGAGACTTGTTCCCGATTTACAGGATTAATTTTTTAAAATGATTTTTCGACGATCCAACCGTACGGATGTTAGGATATATCGATTTTAGTCATAAGATTAAAAAATTTGAAATTCATTTTGTATGCCAGGATTAGAAAAATCTGGTAAAAGTACCCCTCCCGACAACGAGACTCGTTCCCGATTTACAGGATTAATTTTTTAAAATGATTTTT
This sequence comes from Apium graveolens, assembly GCF_009905375.1. NCBI lineage: Eukaryota > Viridiplantae > Streptophyta > Magnoliopsida > Apiales > Apiaceae > Apium > Apium graveolens. The sequence continues at coordinate 6,168,936 of NC_133650.1, read as the reverse complement.
CGACGATCCAACCGTACGGATGTTAGGATATATCGATTTTAGTCATAAGAAAAAATTATTAAAAAATTTGAAATTCATTTTGCATGCCAGGATTAGAAAAATCTGGTAAAAGTACCCCTCCCTACAACGAGACTCGTTCCCGATTTACAGGATTAATTTTTTAAAATGATTTTTCGGCGATCCAACCGTACGGATGTTAAGATATATCAATTTTAGTCATAAGAACAAATTATTAAAAAATTTGAAATTCATTTTGCATGCCAGGATTAGAAAAATCTGGTAAAAGTACCCCTCCCGACAACGAGACTCGTTCCCGATTTACAAGATTAATTTTTTAAAATGATTTTTCGAAGATCCAACCGTACGGATGTTAAGATATATCAATTTTAGTCATAAGAAAAAATTATTAAAAAATTTGAAATTCATTTTGCATGCCAGGATTAGAAAAATCGGGTAAAAGTACCCCTCCCGACAACGAGACTCGTTCCCGATTTACAGGATTAATTTTTAAAATGATTTTTTCGACGATCCAACCGTACGGATGTTAAGATATATCAATTTTAGTCATATGAAAAAATTATTAAAAAATTTGAAGTCCATCTTGCAAGTCAGGATTAGAAAAATCTGGTAAAAGTACCCCTCCCGACAACGAGACTCGTTCCAGATTTACAAGATTAATTTTTAAAATGATTTTTTTGACGATCCAACCGTACGGATGTTAAGATATATCAATTTTAGTCATATGAAAAAATTATTAAAAAATTTGAACTTCATCTTGCATGTCAGGATTAGAAAAATCCGCTAAAGGTACCCCTCCCGACAACAAGACTCGTTCCCGATTTACAAGATTAATTTTTAAAATGATTTTTTCGACAATCCAACCGTACGGATGTTAAGATATATCAATTTTAGTCATATGAAAAAATTATTAAAAACTTTGAAGTCCATCTCGCAAGTCAGGATTAGAAAAATCCGGTAAAAGTACCCCTCCCGACAACGAGACTCGTTCCAGATTTACAAGATTAATTTTTTAAATGATTTTTTCGACGATCCAACCGTGCGGATGTTAAGATTTATCAATTTTAGTCATATGAAAAATAAGTCTCTTTCTTGATTAAATAATTACTTTCTTAAAAAATGGTTTTAGGATCATTTTGCATAATATTAATATAAATTAACGTTAGTTATATAGAAAAATAATTGAAATTTTTTCAAATTTGTTTCAAATAATTTTATATAAAAAATTATGTGAAATTATTTAAAATAAATATTATTCTATTAATATAAAGTAAAATAAAGATAAGTATTTAATTATAATATATAAATAAATAAATTAATTTATGATTTTTTCATTTTTACACAATTTTTGGTTTCCCCCTTTAATTTTCATTTCCCCCTTCCTTCTAATTTTCATTTCCCCCTTATCTCTCCCATTCCCCTTTCTTAGATCTGACTCCTCTTCTCCTCCTGATTCTTTCTCTCCGTACTCTTCCATCTCTCTCCCACGACTCATCTCTCTCCTCTCTCTGTCTGGTTCTTTAGTTTTTAAATCCTGACCATCTCCCTCACCCAATCTTGTTTTTCTTTCACAAAATTGCATATGAATTCAGCTTCTCAATTAGAAAATTGAAGGTTGGAATTTCTAATCTCCTTGATTTTCAAGTTCAAAGCGACAATTTTGAGGAATACTTTTTGGAGTTCAAACCTTTCAAGCTCAGGGCATGACTGATTAGTACCTGTTTATCATTTGCAAGGTTAGGTTATATGTTTGTTGTGCTTAATTTACTCCATGGGAACAGCTTCTATTTCCATCTTGCACATTAATAATTGAATAAAAATCAAAGAGAAAAGCATTCGGGGGAATGAATATGAGTAGTTGTTGTTCCACCACTTATCTGACCACCAATTACCCATCTCATTTCATAAAATCTCCGACAACCCCCCTTCCTCGTTTTGTTACTTCATCTCTATCCAACAAAATCACCATCTCAGTAGCTGAAGTTGAAAATAATTATGTTTTTCATGATTTTATTAAGGATAGAGAGAATGGAGATTTTGTTACAAAGATTACGGACAGTCTCTGGCTCAGGGATATTGTCAAACACATTGTCAATGTCTAAACTCAACAATGCTCTCACTCGTCACAACTATACCAGGAGGTCTGAAACTTGTTACCCTCTTTTTTCTTTTTTATTATTATTATTGTTGAGTTATAATTTCAAAATTTTCTTGCAATTGCTGATTGATTCTAATTTTATAGTCCGTAGATGATGAAAGTGAGGGCGAGTTCTTAAAACTGAAAGCAACCATTGAGTGGCTTCTTTGTGACAACAATGCACCAGTCAATAAGAAAGTAATGTATGAGGTTGGTTGTTCTTTATTTTTTTTAATCTTTCCGCTTCTATGTTACGGTATCATTACTCCTATTCATTTGCTTCATAAAAAGTCAAAACAGTCATCAGTATTAGCTTTTAGCATGCTAAACCCCTTATACTTGTGGTCATGAAACAGGAATTTCAGAATGACAAACAAAGAAGGAAGAGACTGAAACTCCTCAAATACGAAACTGTATGATATGGCCTGAACTGTATCACATCTTTACTTGTATCTTTCATTTGTTATTCATTTCTAAAATTTTCTCGCCAGTTAAGATATTAAAGAAATAGTCTAGTTCTTAGTTGACTTCATTTAGTAACTAGTAAGATTGAAATTGTGATATAAAAATGATCTGTCTTGAGACAACTGTTGAATGATTTTGCAATGGCAGATGGTTTCTTTTTATTCAACTAGTGAACAAAACAAGACTAGTAGTGTCTACCAGTAGGTATAGTTAATCTAGCAGGCTTATTTGTTCTCCTGGAGCATAAGTTGATTAAGGTGCAGTCTGGATTGCGACTTAAGAGCTATGAGCACCCGTGGGGATACATTTTTATAGAATTCCTGATATTTCACTTTTGGAGAATGTACATAACAAATTATTCTTGTTAATAATGTATATAGATTTAGTGTGACTAGCTCTTTTGCATCCTGCAGTTCGTATTGTTCTCCCACTCAGCTAACAATATTCATAATTGTGTCCCCTGAATTTTAAGTTCAGTTCCCCCATAAAGTATAACATTTATTTATTTTATGCGTAGAAAATATCCGTGAAAGAAAAATATAAGTTGTTATATTATAGTGTTAAGGGAGTTCTTATTTCTTAGGCAAAATAATATGTATCGCTTTTACTTCATAAGTTCAGTGTACAAGTGAAGGTATGACGTAGCAATGTAGCTTAAGAAGTCTATGTATTGATTTATTAGCAACACTAATGATGATGTGTTGAACAGGTGTTTTCAAATGATGTACTGATGGGAGAACATTATGCCAGTAGTACTGTACGTTTTTGTAGTAGTGTCTGTAACCTTAAATGTTGAAATATGGACGTTTATTTTAAGGGTTTTTAAAACTATTTTTAGGTAATCAGCTAGCTACAAAGCAGCTGAACTATTTACGAAAAAAGAAGCATAATTATGGATTACTTTACAAATCTATGTGCCCTGGTTTACAAATTGCCTTCTGTATATGTTTGTGGCCTCCTTTTATTTGGAAATTTTGAGAACCTAGCATGTAGTTTGTCAATCTTATTTTAAGTGAATTTTATGTGTACTTCGACTTTCTCTACAGATTGTCGGGATAGATGATTTGAAAAAGGAGGTTGACAAAAGAGGAAAAGATGAAGTTGTTACAAGCAGGACCTCCCAATCTTCACCAAGAGAAACTGCGAGGAAAGGTGGTATCTTTACAAAGCAGGACATTGACAGTCTCTTCATGGAAGTGAGCCAGGTGACACTATGGGCATTTGTTTATTTTCTATTACGTCTTGGTTTGATTTCACTTTATATTAAGAGATCCAGTTCTTTGTTTTTCTTATAATGCAGGAAGGAAAAGAATATTAACTTAAGAGTGGTTGTCGATTTATTTTGAAGATTGTTTTCTCCAGATTGGGAAATTGCCTATCACAAGCTGTAATGATATTGCAAGGACAACATAGCTCTTGCGGAAAACGTGAAGAGAACCTGAAAAGGCCAAGTGAGCTCTGAGTAGCCAACATCAAATCCTTGTAGACTCTATATTTTCTTTAATTTTTAGTAGAAATCTTAGACTCATGAATGCAGTGATATCAATATACTTTTAGCTTTTGTATAACTATGTTGTTGTGATTTTCGATCATGGATTAACTTTAGAACTTTTGTTTAGATTTGCAAAGTTAATTTCATTTGATTACTTGTTATATTTTGTGTAAGACAACGCTTTTAAGAACCAAGCTTCATTAAAATATCATGTCTTTAATACTAAAACAATGCTTTCGAACACAAAACTTTGGTGTAAAATTAACTTTCACAACACTAGTAAACCATTGTCTATATAATATTAAGATATTGTATCAAAGGTATTCATGCAATACGTTTGGACAAATAAACAGTTGTATGTATCTGATCATGTCATACATTAAAATCCAAAACTGTTGTGTGTAGAAATTTATTACAAGAGTTCTACGAGCTCAATTTCATTTTTGTTGTCTATCTGAATACACAACAACGTTTATACAACAATAAGTGTTGTAGGATTGGCTTTAATGTTATACCTTACACAACGGTTTTCTGAGTTTCTGAGAACCCTTGAGTAATGTCGCTTGTTACGACGAAAACAAGCAAAAAACGTTGTCTTTTCTGGATGTAATACAACGGGCTTAATCCATAATCATTGTCTGTATAATCTCAGACAATGTTTTTTAGCCGTTGTCTGATCCAACTAACAGACGGCGGCTCAATAGTCAACGGGAAAATAGGGTATCAGACAACGGACATAAACCGTTGTTGAAGCTTGTTTTCCTTGTAGTGTTAGTTATCCTACTAACTACAACCACAACTTATCGTATTATTAAAAAATAGTGTTATATATCCGCTAAACTACCAGATACTATACTTATCCTACTAAATTACGAACACAGGTTATCCAATTATTTTTATTATAATTTTAAAATTATTATATACTTATATAATTATTTTAAAATTATAATATGACGGGATACATAAATTTTTTAAATATTAATGGAAACCCGTGCATTGCACGGGATTTAAGCTCACATTAGTATAAGAGCGTCGAAAAGAACCCTCAGCTAAAAAAGTGTCAAATATACCAAAAATAATAATTATAGATATTATGTAAAAACTTGTCCTCTCAAAGTGTTTTCCCATTTGTTATAATTTTAGCCAACGTATCAATGTTGGCTATATTTGTCGAATGTATAGACCTTCATGAAATTACACATCATCTATTACTTTAATAAAATAAAATATTCTATTTATAATAACTTCAAATAAATAACAACATACTATTTTTAAAAAATAACCAATTGTTATAGCCAACTGATCTACCATAATAAATCAGTTTAAAATAAAGACTAGTGTTTGATTTAGATGCACTACTAGAAAAACGTCAATAGACATCGGCTAAAAACCGATGTCTATAAATAAAAATATCCGATGTTTTCGTGGGTGAAGTTAAAGACCCCCCATTTAACATCGGTTTTAAACTGATGTAAAAGAGGACATATCACATCGGTTTTTAATATGAAACCGATATCTATATCTTGATGTTAAATTTCTAATGCACCTCTATCATTTATATATTACTATAAAATGATATTTTTATCAATTTAAAGATATGTTGAATAAGCAATAATTTTGCCTCTGACCGGTATAATTTGGTTAAAACTGATGTTACTAATACCTTTGACATCGATTTTCATAATAAAATGATGTTACCAATAGCTTTAACAAGAGTTTGTTTTAAAAAACTGATTTCTATAGTAGATTAACTGATGTCTATCAGTATAATTAATGTCATTATTTTGTAAGAAAACGTTGTCTAATGTACTCTTTATCATCGGGTTTTTAATCTAAAGCCTTCGTCTGTTGTGGTATTTAACATCAGTTTTTCTGAATAAATTGGTGTATATATACTATTAAAACTGATGTTATCATGTTAAATTAATATCATTTTTCATTGCAATAAAAGTTGCACATTTTAAAAATATAGATGCCAAAAAATTTGTCAAAAGAAGAAACTATTAAAATCAAACTCCAATTATCATTACCAAATCAAACTAATCAAGTCTTACAACGAAAAAACCAACAACTTGTAAGTCTCATAACTACGCTTATAATACCATTCATACATCTGTGTAATAAATGACAACTATTTCTCGTATCAAAAGGTTAACGAATCCTACTTCAGAAAGTATAAATACTTATTCATATCCTATCAAACCAGTTTGTTCTGCTAGTTTGATGCATGATGGCCTTCTAACCAAATTATTTCCTTGCTATCAAACCACTTTAAAGATCAAGCAGCCACCTTCTTTGATGTTACGGAATTGATATTTGTTACAAATTCATGGCCCTACACAGTGAAAAATGTTATATTAGTCTTGCATACTAGCTGAAACTAGATTCTCCATTTGTTATCCTCCACATAATAGGAAACTTGAATTTTGATTTTCATCATATTTAATGCACCAATTTCAACATATGTATGACATTATTCTTTATAAAATAATGTAAATACTGTGAGTGGTAATTTATTGTACAAGATATTATACTTGCAATTTGAAACATGTGATAATTTTGAATAAGGGCGATAATTTTCTATTTTTTTTCCAAACATATACGTAGTATATGCAGCATTAGGTATGTTATTCTTGTGAAAAGAATACTGAGTGATGATACACCACTTATATATAGTTATCTGACAATGAATGGTACCTTCAACGAAGCACCACCTACTAGTTAGGCCATTTACAGATCCTAAAAAAAATTAGGATTTTAAATTGAATATGAAATAGGCATAATATATACAAAATTTCTCGGATTTTGGAACATTTATGGGCTCAAATGTTTTAAAGAAAATCACATGCAACTTTTAAAACACACCTCTATATATTATACGTGTCTTAGAAGTAACCTCTTCTGAAACATTCTTACTGAGCCAATGATGAACAACTTTATGTACTTACTGAGCTTGTTGTAGTAAGGCAACTTTACTTGCAGTTCCAACTGCCCATACAGATTCATACGCAATGACAACATTATCCCAACTAGGAACAACATCTACACATCATTGACGTAAACAACACGCTGAGTATATAATACATATATAGAGCAGCAGAAGCCGAACAAAATTAAATTAAAAGTCATGCCTCCTGGCCTCCTGGGTACAAAAGGTTGGATATGCAGCAACATTCTGCAACCCTTGGGAGTGCTCCCCAACAGAGTGATTTATTTCTTCCATGTTCACACAATGGTTATCTGCAACCTCCTGTACAATTTTAAACAAAAGTAAAGAACACTGACAATCAGAATAAGTTCACCAATTTCAGAAAAATACGAAACGACAAAATGAAGACAACTAATAAATGAGATATTAATGTAGTTAATAAAGTTAAAAAAAAGTGTGACAAACATAACTTGCCATGTCAGATGTGTACTCGCTGTCACTAGTTCTCCAAAGGATGACTTTTGACATAAAAGTACCTATATATGGACTGCTTGATATATCTTTTAAAGCCTCATAAATTGTATCATTAAGAAGAAGAAGATTACAAAGTAGTTTTGGATAGTGCAACCACATTTTCAGCAGCTGCGGTTGGAACCAAATTAGGTTGATTTGAAAGGGTGTACATCGAAGCAGCAACGTAGTAACGACCACCATAGAGATCCTTAAAAGCAATCCGTTGACAAATCCTATTTTTGAAAAAAGATATCTCATTTCCTGCAAAAAATGAAGGTAAAATTATTACAATTGAAAAGCAAGATCAAGATCATGTTTAGCATTGAGCTATTAAGAAAATATTGATTTAGACATCAAATATAATAACGTGATGATTGTATAATATAAATAAGATACTAGAAACATCATAGGTACTAAATGGAAACAGAGAGGGACTAAGGTTTTTGTAAAGAAAATGATGTAAAGGAACATATGATGCAAGTAGGTAACGGAGATCTGACTAGTCAATAGGTAACATATATGATTTCGATACATAGGTAAAGATATATACATCAGTAATTTAGTTGCATAGTTTTTTTTAGTTTTATGTTAAAGGATACAACATCCAAGAGACTAAAAAAATCACAGCATAATAAAGTTAATTTTAGTATTAAAGAAACCTAACTGTCATTCTAAACCCTTTTCAGAGCTATTCCAAAGACCTTGTACCTGTGTATAAAAGAAGTTCTCGATTTCAATATATAAAGAAAGACATAATCAATCCCTAAGATTTCACTTTTCAAAGATTAGATGGAAATGCTAGATAAGTTTATAAGTTTTACTATTTTGGATAAAATATAATCTCCGAGAAAATAGTATAAGCTGCAATAGCAGCTATTTCAATACCTGCAAGAGTGATAAGACTGTATGAAGCTCCCTCACTAAATGTCACTAGTTTCTATAGGATATCATATGTTGGAGCATCGATAGAATCCTCAACAATAGTGATTTTTCTTTCACGCTGTTAAGAAAAGGAGATACATGGTAAATGGGTGACAACTTTTATTAGCCATAAGTACTTAATGAATAAAAAAAACATCTCGGAAAAGCATGATAGGAAACCTGCAGAATTTGATACTAAAACAAACAAAAACTAACATACATCGTATAAGACTGTAAAACTGAAACGAGAAAACATAAACATAAAGTTAAACTTATGACTTATGATTAAATATATATAGACTTAAATGAAATTTACCTGGAATCACTTTGGGTGGATCATGTTTAGTATCAGGTGCACAAGCATATTTCTGCCCCTTGTACCAAACAACTTCAGGCATCTTCAGAGTATACAAATTCCCCTCCGGCGAATTGATATTTTTAAAGCATCACTTTTTATTTCTTTACTTGAAGCTCTGTACTATTTGACACATAACATTATATTTTTAAAGTTACACTCATATGCATAATAATATTTCACAAATAATCTGAATTTCATAACATACTGTATTATATTACACACGCACATTGAAATTCACAAAAATAAGGAACGTCAAATCTAACACTACTATAAAAGTAAATAAAAATAATCATATATTTTACATAATACACAAATATATATACATCAAAATTGACACCAACATAAAAAATTCTAACAATTACTCCACTAAATACAAAATTAACATGCTCAACTAATTTAAAAAAAATTAGGGTTTCAAATTAACTATGGAAAACTTGTTAAAATTAACTAATTAAAAATTAGGGTTTCAGATTAAAGTCCCCAATTTAAAATTAGGGTTTAGAGCTTACCCAATTAAAGCTCTGACCTTTGACTTGAGCTTAAACTTTGACTTATGTTAAGCAATTCAACCTCTGAGCTTTTCAACCTCCGAAAAAATAGAGCAGATCGAGTTGGGGGAGAGGGCTACTGTTGGAAAATATGGGTATAAGTCCCATATTGGTAAGTCATAATTTTGAGCATTATGACTAAAAGATGTGTGAGATATGATGATATTCTCTTAATAATGGAAATTATTATTTTCCATTAGAATTTGGCTCAAATATTATGGCATAAATTAATTTGATTTTGTTTCAGATTAATTGATATGGTGTATGTCTTGATATATTTAATCTGATTCTGTTTCAGATTATTTATGGAATAGAGTAGCTTGCAAGTATTACACCGATTCCATAATTAATGATATTTAATTATGGAAAAGAGTAGCGCACAAGTCTATCTACACCTATATAAACACCTCTAAGGCGTTAGGGTTAGACACACCAAAAAACATATTCGCCTCTAAACACAAATCTCTCTCTCTCGGTGATAGTTTCGTGCCCGTTCAAGCTCGCTGAAGGTGCTCGTTATCCGTAACGCCGCCGCTACCTCGTTTTATCCCGGGCGGCTATCGACTCGCACATACGGTGAGAGGCGAAATAGCTTTAAGGAGACAGTTTCAACTGGACTCGAGGATCTCTTTTCTGCTTATATCTTTTCTTCCTCCGTTTGATTTCGTTTACTCACGCACACACTTGTTTGATTATTTGTATTAATCGCGGATTGTTTTCACAATCTTAAAGATATTTATTTTATATACATCTGTGACTGATACATCTGTATCTGCTTGTTTTGTTGAGTAACAAATCGATGGAGAACCAAACTGTGAACGATTCGATGAACATGACGGCTGATCCCAACGGACAGATCACTGGATCTGATGGGGTTCATCAGCAGCCGATTAACCCTAACGCACCATTCGTACGATCTGATGGGGGTCAAACGCCTGTTGGACATGTGCCTTCGGGACATGTGCCTGTGGGACACACTGTCATTGGACAATTTAGTGTTCCTCTTCGACAGATATCGGCAGGATTCACTCCTCCGATCATACCTGCGGTGCCTACTGGTGTGCATACACCTGTAGTACAGACGCACGTACCATCTGTTCCACCCGTGGTGCCTGCTGCACCTGTTATGCCAACTGTGCCTGCTGCACATGCTGAAAAACCTGAGAAGTTCAACGGAACGAACTTCAAACGTTGGCAACAAAAGATGCACTTTTATCTGACCACATTGCATATGGATCGCTTCCTTAAGGAAGAACCACCGTTGCTCACTGCTGAGAGTAACATGCAGACTGTGTATGCTGCTGATGCTTGGAAGCACTCCGACTACATCTGTCAGAACTATGTATTAAATTGTTTGTCTGACTCGTTGTATAACGTATACAGTGGGAAGCCAACAGCTAAGGTCTTATGGGAGTCACTTGACCATAAGTATAAAACCGAGGACGCTGGGGCAAAGAAGTGGATTATTGGCCGATTTCTTGATTATAAGATGGCAGACTCTAAGACTGTGGTCAGTCAGGTGCAGGAACTGCAGGTGATCATTCATGACATTCATGTTGAGGGAATGGTCATAAGTGAGTCTTTCCAAGTTGCTGCTGTTATTGAAAAGCTTCCACCTGGATGGAAAGATTTCAAGAACTACCTTAAGCA